>NC_052049.1:41464118-41764118 GCF_903992535.2 Arvicola amphibius | reverse complement strand
CGTGGTAAGATTATGGAGCCAGACATGGTCCTCTGCAGCAGCCAGGTCTGGATGTCACCATTGACCCAGGTAGCAATGCACACATTTTTTTTTTAATGAGGAAGATGAACAGAGAGTGATGTTACCATGACTGACAGGAATCTGACAAGGCCTACGAAGTCATGAGAAACTGTTCTGAGGAAGTGACTTCAAGTATAAAACCTAACGAGTTAGGAGAAGCTAACTTGGCAAAGATAAAGATGGTATTCGTCACTAGAGTAAAATGAGCGACGACTCAGGGCTGGGAAGAGTTATTTGGGCTTGCAGTTTCAGAGACTTCAGCCCACAATCCTGGACTCTGCACATGACATCACAGCAGTAAGAGATTGTCATAAGAACTATTTACCTCATGGCCAACAAGAAGCAGATGACACGATAGGAAGAGGCCTGGAATAAGACACACTCCAGTCCTTCCTTCCTCCAGTTAACTCTCACCTCCTAAAACCCCCAGAACATAAACTCCCAAAGTAGCATCACCAGCTACAGGAATCTTTTGTGTGGACAGTTAATACCCAAATCATAACAGATGAGGAAATTATGCAGATGGCTCTGGGATGGGACCAGGGCATCTCAGGAACAGAAAGCCAGCGTGGCAGGACTGCAGAGCTTGAGAGAGTGTAGATGAAGCAAGTATTTTTTTTAAAAATGTAACCGTGAGCTGGTCATAGAAGCATGTACATGTGATTTCAACACTCAGGACGTTGAGGCAGGATTACTAGGGTTTGAGGCTAGCCTAGGCTACATACAGAGCTCCAGGCTGGTGTGAGACACAGTGCAAGACTCCATCAAAAGAAGAAAGAAAGAAAGAAAGAAAGAAAGAAAGAAAGAAAGAAAGAAAGAAAGAAAGAAAGAAAGAAAGAGAAAAAATTCCATATCCCCACTACATAACTTTATCTTCAGACATGACCTGAAGGACAGAATCATCAGAGCTGATGGGCATTTGATTTAAGGAGTGGATCCAAAGTTGTCAAGTAAAGCTGAGTGACTTCAACTTCCCCATTCAAAATAGGTATAAATTTTACTCTTACAGAATCACACAGTTAGAAGCAGGCCCAAACTTCAAAAGCTTAAGTCAAATAAATGCCTGTATAACTATCAATTAGGATGAGAACTGCGGAGTAATGGGCTTGGCCTTGCTGGACCAAAGCTAGAGCCCACAGCATCCTCTCTAATTACTTTCTCACTGCTTTGTCATGTATAAAGTCCTTTTCCTAACACCATATCACTTTGACCTTTTAACTCTAATATGTAGATAAGGCACAAATAAATGATGCTAATATTTTTGAGACAGACCCAGATCATCCTCAAATTAGCTCACGATTTGCCTCTGCCTCCTAACTACTGAAATTACAGGTGTACACCACTCTGCCCAATGGGTGATTCTGATATCACTTAGGAGTAAAGTCAGACCAAGATTAACTTAAATTTCCACAGTTAGTAGTTACGGCGTCAGGACTTGTTCATCAACAACCCAATTCAACTAATGGACTGCTCATTGTATGGATGTGTTACTGTACTGCTATGGAACAGGGCAATGACTAATTGGAAGATTTTAAAATATGACCAGCATGGCACAATAGCCCTAAGGGTGCAATAGTGGCGCACATATCTTGGCAGTAACCAACAGCTCTCTAGTTGGGATTAAGATTTTTCTCAACAAGAAGGAAATCATGCCTGGTACTGGAAACCTAGTCAACTACCTAGGGCTAGTGAAGTCATGGATCTCTGAGGAGAGCCTACAACCACTTTGCTAAACCAGCACAAACCTTAACTACATTCTAAACATTTATCCTTTCCATAGGCCTACCATAACCAGGGTCTGAGTTGATGTCCATGGCTCCTGTTGTCATCAAAGGCTGTGTGAATGCTTGGGGTCTAGGCTGTCACCAGGGCCATGTTGGTGTCCGAGGGCCATGCAGCCACCTGGGGCCATGGTGACATCTGGGACCCGGGATGCTGCTGAAGACCATATCTGGGTTTATGATCCTACTGTAGCAGGGGTCTGTGTTGTCGCTGGGCCATTTTGCCTCACAGGTGCCTGAGGACTGGACCGCCCCCCATGGTTATGTTAGTGCCTGAGGGCCAGGCCACCACTGGGGCGATACTGATCCAAATGGCCTGTGCAGCCACTTGGAACATAGTGACATCCGGGCCCAACTATTGCTAAGGGCCATGTCTGAGTCCCTGGCCCTACCACAGCCAGAGTCTGAGTTGATGTCCATAGCTCCTGTTACCACTGAGGGCCATGTAAAGACCTGGGGTCTGGTCAGTCATCTGAGATCATGTTGCTGTCCTAGGGTCATGCTGCCACAGGGTCTATCCTGATTTGGGTGGCCTGCACTGCTGCTGGAGTGATGGTGGTGTCCGAGGCAAGCTGCTGCCAAGGGCCATGTCTAGGTTCACAGTCCCACTGCTGCGGGGATCCGTATGGATCTCTGTTACCACAGGAACATACATAGGAACGATGTGTGTGATGGATCTCTGTTACCACAGGAACATACATAGGAACGATGTGTGTGGAAATCCAAGGGCCTTGCTGAGTGGGAACCACCCTTTGCTGGCCCTGGGAGAACTGGCCCTGCCTCTCACTGGCCACCACAGCAGAAGACCTACCCCTGACCCTCACAGGAGAGCTGGCCCCACACTTTGGAGAGCTGACCCCACCCCTCACCACTGCCATGAGAGAGCTGGCCCAGATGGCATGGGTATAAAAGAGCTGACTCCATTTCTCACCTGATGAGTGAGTGTCCTAATGGCCTAAACCTGACCAATTCAGCTACCACCCAGACCCACATCCAGGGCTTTGATCTACCCCATCTATGACCTCCTGGAGTGTGCGAAGGGACTGGTCCTGCAGAAACATAGCCACAGGATCTCTGTGACTCAGGGCAACAGCAGGCTAACCGAGCAGAGTTTTGGTGAGGGTCCAGTTTGATGATGTACCAGAAGCCAGAGGCCTTGAACCAGACCAGCAACTCATTGAGTGAACATTTGCGAGTAAAGCTGAGTGGATAAAAGGGTCTACTGTGTGACACAGCACAGTTCCCAGTGCCACCAAGATGAATGAAGGGGTGTTAGAGAGATGAGAAAGATGGAGGAGCAGAGTGGGGTTTTGTTTCTTTGGTTTTGGTTTAATTTAATTAATATTTTTAAATTTTTCATTGTGGGGCAGACACTACAGAGTTGAGGCACAGATGTGAAGGAACTGGGAAATGAGTGGTATTGGGGTATATGATGTAAAATCCCCAAAGAACCAATAAAAAATTATATTAAAAAAAAGTAAAGAGTATCTACCCCTATACCAACTGATGAATGTAGTTCATTGAGGAAATCGCTCCTTGCAACAGACAGAGACCATTACAGAAAACCACAACCCATCAAACTTCAGAGTTATAGAGGCCTTTCCCAACATCTACAACACAACTCCTGAGACACAGGGACCATTGAGGAGGCGGGGATAGAAAGATTGCAAGCACCAAAGGATTCAGGAGTTTGCTAAGAGATTGTCTCCTAAAAGTATCAGAAGCTACACTCATGAAATCTCACTAATATGGCTGGCTAAACCTGATGCAGTTAAGAATGACACCGACGTGGTCAAGAGGAAGCTCATGAGGCATGCACGCTAGACAAAGAACGACAGGCAACTGAGGAATGCTGGGAACAGGAGAAATAGTCTTCCCCAGGGATGAGCACACCAACTGGTTATCCAATACCAAACAGTCAGCCCTGTAAACATATATATACAAGTAACATTGTACTGACTGAGTAGGTTGTATTTATATATTTATGGAAACATACATAACAACAACAATCAAAGCAATTAAAGAAAAAGGGACTATGAATTCCAAAGAGAATAAGAGGGTGGGGCATGTGGGAGGGTTTGGAGGAAGGAGAGGCAAGGAGGAAATTGTGAAAATATCATCTTAAAAATAAATAAATCATTTTTAAAAACTTAAAACTAAAAAAATATTGTATAAGCTGTAAATGAGATTAGCCTTGGTTAACAGATGAGAAACAATCATGTTATTCTTCTCATTTCTGGAGTTAGGGTCTTTGAGAAAAGCGTGTGTCTGTGTTATGACCCTTCTCTTCTTGTTGGGCCCAGGCAGACCTCAGTGTGTAGCCCGTGAGTCAGACCGATAACACTTGGGCAGGGCTCTGTAGCTGTTAGACTTCTCTGACTACAGGCAGCAGAAGCTGGCTTCCCAGGATCAACAAAAGCGCATGAATTAACAGGGATAGCAAAATCAGTGGGATCGAAACTGGCCTGCTCCAGAGGCTAATTAGGAACTTAGAGTTCTCTTTAACCAAGACCTACCTGTCAGTGGGATGTGTGGATTCCAAGCACCCTCATTCTCTCTTCCCTCTGGTTACAATTCATATTCCAGGCAAGGAGCATCGGATTGGTCTCATTTGTATCAAATCACACCTTTCCGTTAACAATGGTAAGGGTAGCTGAGTATAGCCCCACCAGGCCACCCTCAGTGGGGATGAAATCACTGGCTTACCATGCTACTGGTAAGAAAAGTGAAAAGACTGTAGGCAACTGAAGTAATAATCCAGTCACAAATCTGGAGAGAAAGCTCTGCAGTTAAGACCCCTCGCGACTCCCAGACTCAGTTCCCAGCACCCACATGGTGGCTTACAACTATCTATCACTTCAGTCCCAGCAGATCTGACGCCTTCTTCTGGTCTCTGCAGGTACCATGCATGCACATGGTGCACACACATACGAGCAGGCAAAACCCTCATACACTTAAAAATAAAAGAAATCTAAAACAACATGTATTTTAAAAGTCCAGTCACATTGTGCCTTAGCGACTACTAAAGCAGTATTTAGAGCAGCAAATCAGATCCGTCCTCCAGAAAATAACCCTACCCTTCACTGCCAGGACTGCTGGCCAAGCCTGTCTCCATGCGAACCAAGGCTGTGATTTCATACTAGAAGACTTAATACAAGAATTTTGTGGCTGGATGCTACCCACACTGAGCATACCATGAACATAAACAGTGCATATGCAACTAATCTTCACTGGAAGCAGAAACTGTGGCTGCCATGTGCCTCTCTCCCTGGGCTTTATCATAGCTCTTAACGAGGATGGGAGGAAGTGAAACAAGTTAACAGTGGTGATGGGAGTAGCCATGCCTCTAGGACCTCCTGTGTGGCAGGCCTCAGACTAGACACACTGCCTCCATCACCTCCTGTGTGGCCGGCATCAGACTAGACACGCTGCCTCCATCACCTCCTGTGTGGCAGGCCTCAGACTAGACACACTGCCTCCATCACCTCCTGTGTGGCCGGCATCAGACTAGACACACTGCCTCCATCACCTCCTGTGTGGCCGGCATCAGACTAGACACACTGCCTCCATCACCTCCTGTGTGGCCGGCATCAGACTAGACACACTGCCTCCATCACCTCCTGTGTGGCCGGCATCAGACTAGACACACTGCCTCCATCACCTCCTGTGTGGCAGGCCTCAGACTAGACACACTGCCTCCATCACCTCCTGTGTGGCCGGCATCAGACTAGACACGCTGCCTCCATCACCTCCTGTGTGGCAGGCCTCAGACTAGACACACTGCCTCCATCACCTCCTGTGTGGCAGGCCTCAGACTAGACACACTGCCTCCATCACCTCCTGTGTGGCAGGCCTCAGACTAGACACACTGCCTCCATCACCTCCTGTGTGGCCGGCATCAGACTAGACACACTGCCTCCATCACCTCCTGTGTGGCCGGCATCAGACTAGACATGTTACCTCCATCACCTCCTGTGTGGCCGGCATCAGTCTAGACACACTGCCTCCATCACCTCCTGTGTGGCCGGCATCAGACTAGACATGTTACCTCCATCATCCGTCATTGTACAACCTCCTGTGTGGAAAAGCATCACCATTCTGACTCATAGTTGCCAATGATGGACAGTTCTGCTTTTCCAACCTGGATGTCTCGAAGGATTACCTCTGTCAAAAAGCAGTGGCTACCTCAGGTCCAGTTGAAAACAATAAAGATGTTCTGCACACAGGGCTTCAACAGAACAAACATTTCAGAGAATAATGCCTTGAGCTTTCTTAGGGGCTAACTCCTGACAGCCTGCAATGCTTCCTCTAGTTTCTAGGCTGAAATATTTCACTTCTAAAATAACCCTTTAAGGCCCCATATGAAAGAGAAAAGTCAAACTACCTTGCAGAAATGGATCACAGCCAGGCCCGAGGCCCTGATCTTACAGGGGAAAAGATAACCTGAAGAATTTACCTTTGCAGTGAACTTTCTGGAATGATCTGAGGTTGCTTTGGCTGTTTGTCTGCACCTGATAGGTAGGAAAGCACATATCCCAAGTTTTTATAACTGCCTAGAGAGGGCCAGACAATATAAAAGCCCTTGTAAAAATGACAGGGGAGTGTTTTGTAGCTTGGAGAATCCTCACTGTGTGCAAGTGTAGAGGGAGGGGAAACAGTCATCAGGATATATTATATTTTTAAAAAATTATTTTTAATAAAAGGAAAAAACAAACAAAAGCAGAGTTCAGGGAGAGTCCTCATGCTTTAGTTTCCTTTAGAAGGAGCCAGTTGAATTTGAATTCTTACATGTTAAATGGCAATCTCTTTAGCTATTAAGCACCTTTCTGCTTTGCTGCTTTGGTTTTTCATCTTTTAAAGATGGGGCTGAGGAGATGGCTCAGCTGATGAACTGCTTGGTGAGTAAGCCTGGGGGCCCAGGTTCAAGCCTCCAGAAGCTGCATAGAAAGTCAGCCACAGCAGCAGGTGTCCATGAACCCAGGGCTGAGGAAATGAAGCCCGGAGGATCCCAGGCACTCGCTGGCCCTCCCGGCTAATTGAATGGGAGAACTTCAAGTTCAGAGAGAGATCAAAAAATGAAAAGCAATTGAGAAAGACTCCAGACTTGATCTCTGACCTTCATAAGCATTCACACATGTGAACATATACACAGATATGTAAACAAAAATAAAATGGAAATTTTACATGCTAACTGCAAAAAAAATGAGTAAATAAAAATAAAGAAACCAAGGAAGGAAAGCCAGCCAGAGGAGGCAATTTCTAGTTGGAATACTTTGAATTTAAGCTGCCTGTGGGCTGTGCAAGAGAAGATTCCCTCCAGCAGCTGATGGTAGACACAGATAAAGGGTTTAAATGCGTTGAATGGGAGCTCATCAAGAGAGTATTTTAACTCAGAGATATGGTTAGCAAAGGCATTGATATGTAAATAGAGATAGATGCCAGGGGCTTGAACATACCTCCTAGCGTGGAGCTCACCAAGAGAGTATTTTAACCTCCAGAGAGACAGTTATCAAAGGCGTCAATATGTAGATAGAGATAAATGCAGAGACTGGAACGTACCTGTTAATGTGACCCAGGGGGAGGAGGTGGTAAAGCCACTTTCTACTGAGAGAACCATCAGGATCCCTTTCTCTGAGTGAGGGCCACGAGCAGACAGTATTTACTAGACTGTGCATCACAGTGGACAAGGGGGTTGGCATGGTTACTGATTCCTACTTTGGGCTATAGTCCTAGGTCTTCCTACTTCCCAATCACTTCACATTCTAATATCACAAAATGTACCACAGTATGTCTCTGTTATGAAAGCCAGGCCCCTTGCTATCTTTCTGGATCTTTGTTTACTCTGTTCTTCCTGTATATTCTGCATCCTTCCTTAAAAGGATACAGTTCCAATATTGCTGACACTGAAGGGTCATCTTCTGCTATGATTGCCTGCAGCAGAATGATATACGGGAAACGGCTGGCTAACTATCACACACCACCTAAGGAAGGAGAGTGGGGGAACCCTAAAGTATTAGAGTGGTGGATCCCTTTGCACCTCCACTGTGCACGAATACAAGAGAAGACATGTTGGGTTGAAAAACAAGAGAAAGAAAAAAGAGCCCTGAGAGAGAGGTCCTTCAAAACACCAGAAATGGCCCAATGCTGTTGCAACCCCAACGGCACATGACCAAGTAGCCAGAGACCCTGCAAATGACCCCAGGCCAGCAGAGGCTGTGGCCTAACATGCACCTGACATAAAACACACACACACACATACACGCACACACACACATACACACACACCTACACACACACACACACATACACATCTAGCACATCTTCCTTCCGTCAGCCCTAGAGTCTCCAGGTCGCTGTTGCTGTGGAGTGTCACGTTATCTCTACTGAATTGTTAAAAATACTTCTCTGAACTCACGTCTCTACCAGAAGTGAGAAAAAAAAAAACCTCTTCTCTGAGAAGGTCTGCGTTTTACACCGTTTTCATTATTTTCTTTGAGATCACTCGGACTTAACCCTAGGTGACTGGCACCTCTTTATCAGCATTCTGTGGCCTGTGGCTTATTGTTATTTCCAACTGCAAAGTCATTGATACTGTGGAATGCACTCTGAGTTCATCAGAATGCTGTGGTCTTTGGCAATGTCTTTTATTCAAAATAATATGTACCGCCAGTTTACCATGCCATTTCCAACTAGGGCAGGTTGTTTGGCTGCCAAGATCAATGTTACACGGGCATAAAGAAGAGTCTTACCCACAAAGTTACGAGAATATTCAGAAGTCAACCCATAAGAGACAGATTTCAGTAACTGCTTAAATGTGCACATGCGCGAGCGCACACACATTCACACATAACATCTTGCCTGCCTGTGTGTGTTACGGGATTTCGTCATTGCTGGTCTCATGGAACATGCTCAACTCCTCCTAAGTGACCACACTCCTGACAATGCTGCAATAATTCTGTAATTATATCACAGGGGACAGAGATTGAGACATCGGGCCACAGAAGCTCTTTGGAACCGTTTCCTTTGTGGTTCTGACATCGCTGTCTCTCCCCATAGTGCACACACTGACACTGCTGGAACACAGGACCTGCAGCGTCAGCGAGAATGGCATCTAAGACACAGTTGCATGGATGGTAAAAGCCTGGTTCTGACATTGCTGTCTCTCGCTGCAGCGCACACACTGACATTGCAGGAACACAGGACCTTCAACGTCAGTGAGAATGACATCTAAGGCACAGTTGCGTGGATGGGAAAAAGCCTTGTTTTTCAAGAGATCTAAGTTTCGCTCTTTACAAAAGCAAGTGCTGTGTTCTTTGAGGAGAAAGAAGGGGCCGGATAATAGCCAAAAGGACTGCATTAAGAACAGCTCCAGCAGGTTTAAAATGATCTTCTTCCAAGGGTGAGCAGCTGGCAGACGGAGGTGGAGAATGAAGCTGTGTAGTTTAGTTAAAGAGAGGAGATGACAGCCATTTCCCAAGGAAGATACAACCATGCAGCAACTACAAACTGGTTGCGCTTCTGACATGGCTCAAGCCCCTATATTTCTGATGTGTGCATAGCAACAGTTCATAGACATAGAAAAGGGTACAAGGTCTTACGGGAATATGAATGCGTGGAACAGATGCCGTGGGTGACACACACCATGCTAGAACTTCAAGTTCATGAAAATAGTATTTCTCTGACTCTAAATTTTGTGTTATTTTTTAAAATAATACTTGTCAAGCAATTGTAAAATAGAAGAAATAATCAGGTCACCTGCTGAAAGTGAGCAATTATGAATAATGAAAATTCCTCCCACAGGATCCAAACCACAAAGCAAAAAAAAAATTGGATCATAAATATTTGACAAGTTCCATTGTCTCCTTAAGCTCACCGAGAAAAACAACAGGTATTTGCCTTAGGAAGGGAGAAGCCAACACTGAGTCTCAAAGTCTTTTATTTTTGAATATTATTTTACAGTTATAGCAGTCGGCTTCTGAAGATTTCCAAACACCATGCAGACAATTACAGTCTCCATGGTACTGTGCCACCAAGGGAAAGGAGCTTTGAGAACATAAGCGTGTGCAAGGTGACACTGAGAGCCAACACTGGATACAAGCGTGTGCAAGGTGACTATGAATGTCAACACTGGATACAGGCGTGTGCAAGGTGACCCTGAGAGCCAACACTGGTTACAGGCGTGAGCAAGGTGACCATGAATGTCAACACTGGATACAGGCATGTGCAAGGTGACACTAAGAGCCAACACTGGATATAGGCGTGTGCAAGGTGACTGTGAATGTCAACACTGGATACAGGCATGTGCAAGGTGACACTGAGAGCCAACACTGGATACAGGCATGTGCAAGGTGACTGTGAATGTCAACACTGGATACAGGCGTGTGCAAGGTGACACTGAGATCTAACACTGAATACAGGCATGTGCAAGGTGAGTGTGTACGTCAACACTGCATTCAGGAGTATGCAAGGTGACTCCGAGAGCAAACACTGGATACAGGCGTGTGCAAGGTGAGTGTGAATGCCAACACTGGATACAGATAAAACCAAATCTCAGTTTCTGTCCTCCTGTTTCAACTTTCTCACTTAGAGAAAAATGTGCATGTTAATTCTATACTCCTTTCAAACACATCCCCGAAGATTTCCTAGCTGGAGATGAGAAGCCTCTGGACTAGAACTGAAGATGTAACAATGCACAGGTGTCTGAATATTGGAGAGACTGTGTCCTGGTCATTGTTATGCTCACAGACCCCTCTCTAATGCCTACCTCAGAACAAATATTCAGCAAATACTTTTTAAAATTATGTGTACATGCACACACATGCCTGTGATGTATGTAGATAGTGTGTGTTACAGCTTTGTTTTAACCTTCTACCTTTACATAGGTCCCAGAGGTGGTGTTCAGGTTACCAGATTTGTGGGGCAGGCACCTTTATTTAGGTCATTCTGCTGGCCTTCAGTACATATTTTTTAATTAATTAATTAATCCAATTAAGCATCTACTGGAGTCAATTTATTTGATGTACAAGTTTTATAATCAAATTCACACAAATCCACAGATCATGCATTTGTTTGTTCAGATGAGATGGGTTTAGTGTCCTTCCTCAAAGAATATTAAAATCTTTCCTTGTACCTGAAACAGGTCTATCTACACATAATAGATTGCTATTGAAAGTCAGAATTATCCACAAACACTGGAGCAAGGCTTCAAAGCACTGGCTACTGCGCTACAGACTCACATCACCCATTGTCTGTCACTTACAAAAAATACCCAATGAATCTGTCCTGAAAATCATTGCTTCTTCATTGTGTAGATGGAAGAAATAGATTTGATCTCCTAATTTGTTAGACATTAGAAATTACCTCTTTTACTAATAATATAAATGTCACCAAAATACATTCAGAAGGGGGAAGAGAAAGTAGAAGAAGCCAAACCTCACCCATGGGTACAAGAAGAGCAGTTCCACTCCAGCAAAACATAGAGTACTGATAAAACTGAGGTTTTATCTCTACCTCTCTGTGAAGAACCACTTTTAAAAATCAGCATCTGCTACTCTAGAGACTGAAACAGTCAACATTTGCTTGTCCATGTCATCTATCATTGGCCCATTTTGGGATAGCTTCAAAGAATCGAGTACTACGAATGACTTTTCATATCTATAGCATGAGTGGACACATCTGGAACTAATTCTTAACTTACTTTCAATTGTGACCCCAAGATGATAAAAAGCCAGCCCTCCTCACATCTCAGAATGAATTCTGTAGATGACAGGATTGCAAAGAGGTGTCTGTGACCCTCAAACTAATGGTGAGAGTTAGACAGAGGCAAATCAGAGGACATCTCTGTACATCAACTGTAAGGTTTTCATTGTCCTCTGCCCGGAAATGGGTATGAGAGGGACTTTGCCTTCACATCAAGCATAGAGACAGGGTTTCATGGAAGGCAGTCAGTGAGGGTGCACACATGCCTTGGGGTTTAGGGAACAGTGACTTGGGTGAGGTTCACATCTGAGAAGTGGCTGAAGTTGAATTTATCTGTATGTGAATTAATGGCAAAAATACTACGTTGAGACAGTAACTGAATTACTGCCAATGGTAAAACTGTCCAAATTTTATGTGGATTGGATGTGGAGAGGAATAAAAGAGGAGGAAGGATGCAATCAATAGGTCTTACCAAAAGATGGCCTAATTCTAACACAACGAACTCTCAGAGTAGAGGCTGAAGGTGAACTGTCAGAGACACAGGACGGGAACTAAGTAACCAGTCAGGGAGTCACATGAAAGGAAGTGCAAGAGTCCCCACTGATGACAGAGGGCATCTCCAAAGAACCCGAGATGCAGCTCTGACCATGCAATGAGCCCAGTGTTTAATAATATTCCTAACTCTGTCGATCAAGGGCAGTCTCTCGTGCCCCTCACTTCAATGCCAGGAATCTCCAACTTCAAATGTCAGTTGGCATATCCCTAGTACACATGCAAGGAGACCACAAATCCCAGGTAGAAAAATGCAACTATCCAATCCCATTTTCCCCATTTGCTGAAATGTCAAGAAATTTTATTCAAACGCCTGATCCAACGTGCTGAGCAAAACTAACATCACACTGATCAGAGATTTGTTCTGAGTGCTCAAAAAGGTCAAAACACTGTAACTAACAGTGAATAAATCAGCTACAGAACTTTTCTAAAAATTTCCTCCAAGAGGCAACGAAAATTAGTCTCATGTTCTGCTGAGATAAAGGCTATTATGAGATAATGATGTTAGCTTTATGATTTTATCTAAAGAATACATTTTTACAATGTCAATTTTATATCCACACATAGATATAGATATTTGTCCCACTAGAGGCACATAAAATTCAGACTTTATTTTTCTCTCAGATGAAGGATTTATTTATTCAGTCATATATTCATCCAGTAAAAGATATTGCACGCACGGTATACACCTGATACTACTCAAGGTATTGTTAGGATACAAAGATTAGGTCTTGTGTTATGTGTGAAGGTGGCATCTTGACATGCTAAAAACTAACACAAGATGTTCATTGCCTCTTCTAACACCCTGTATCCAGGGCAACGGGGAAGAGGTATGAGTAAAAGAACCAATGTAGACAGAAGTCTAGACAGCTATGAATATCATCCAACTCCAGACACCCAACAAAAGCTTCTCCCCCATAAAAATTTCTGGGATGAAGCATAGGAGTTTATGGAGAAACACCGTCACATACTTTGTTCCCTGTGCTGACAAGAGTCAGGGGAAGAGGCAGTTCCCAGTGTTCAGCAACTTCCCTGTGCATACCAAGCAAAGGACAGGCACCACATCGCCTCACTCCTGTGGAAAATATTAACACTGGGAGTAGAATAGTCATTCCCACAGCTGAAGAGAAGAGAGTCATGGGGAGAAGTAGGTGATCTATAGATCTATAGGTCCTGATTGGTTCTGACATGCTAGTATACAGCAAGGTCACTGTAGATGACCACAGGTTCAGCACATCAAAATCTAGAAGAAAGGACCTTGAATGGTTTTAGCATAAGCAAATAACAAATACTTAAATATATGTGTTCAATGCCACAGGGAAGCACAATTATTTATTTATTTTTTAAAACAATCTTCTCTCATTTTACATACAAATCCCTGTTCCCTCTCCCTACCCTCCTCCCGCTCCCTCACCCTCCACCCACCCCATCCCTCATCCACTCCTCAGAAAGTGTAAGGCTTAACATGGAGAGTCAACAAAGTCTGGCACATCACTTTGAGGCAGGACTGAGGCCCTTCCCCTCATATCTAGGCTAAACAAGGTATTTCTCCAAAGACAATGGACTCCGAAAAGCCAGTTTAAGCAGTAGGGATAAATCCTTGTCCCACTGCTAGTGGCCCCACAGACTGCCCAAGCCACATAACTGTCACCCACATTCATAAGGCCTAGTTTGGTCCTCTGCAGGTTCCCCTGCTGTCATTCCTGAGTCAGTGAGCTCCCACTAACTCAGTTAAGCTGTTTCTGTGGGTTTCCCAATTATGGCTTCTAGAGAGGATGCAGAGTAAGGGGAACGCTCCTCTATTGCTGTACAAGCTAGTACAGCCACTGGGGAAATCAATATGGTGGTTTCTCAGAAAATTGTGAATCAATACACCTCAAGACCCAGCAATACCACTCAAGGATATATGCCAAAAGGATACACATTCATACCAAAAAAAAAAAAACAAAAAAAAAAACAAAAAAAAACATTTTCTCAACTCTGTTCATAGCAGTATTATTCATAATAGCCAGAACCTGGAAACAACCTAGATGCCCTTCAACCAAAGAATGGATAAAGAAGATGTGGTACATTTACACAATGAAGTACTATTCAGGGGGAAAAAATGACATCTTGAAATTTGCAGGCAAATAGATGGATCTAGAAAAAAATATCATGAGTGAGGTAACCCAGACCCAAAAATACAAACATAGTATGTCCTCACTTATAAGTGGATATTAGGCATAAAGCAAAGGATAACCAGCCTATAGTCCATCATCCCAGAGTAACTAGGTAACAAGGAGAACCCTGAGAGAGACATACTTGGAACTCCTTGAGAAGGGCAAGTAGACAAGATCTCCCAAGAAAATTGGGAATGGGGGAGGGCCAAAGGAAAGGGAAGAAGGGAGGTGGGGAAGTACAATTGTTATGCTTTGATATGTCAGGTAAAAGATGACAAATTAAGAAGGTAAAAAGTATTACTATCCCCCAAAACCAAACCTCATCTATCTACAGCTCATAACCCTTTCTTTCCTAACTGCTTTCTTCCAACCTTCCTTCAAGATGAGTCAGATAAACTACATTCAGCACTTCTCCTAGCTAGTTTTGATTCCTTTAATGTAGCATTGCTCTCTCCATCATAAATCTACTGCTGGAAGTAGGAGGGACACTTGCTGGTGAGCAGTACTGCAGGACATTCAGACATGTGCTGTGTCCCATGTGCCACAGGCATCCAGTCACCATCCTGGTTAAAAGGACACAAACTATTCTCTTATTCTGTCTCTCCCACCCTCCCTCCCTCCCTCCCTCTCCCTGTCCCTCTGTCTCTCCCTCTCTATCTCTCTGTCTCTGTCTGTCTCTCTCTTTCTCAAACACACACACACACACACGCACTCTTTAAATTTTGTTCTCTATATGAGAACATGGCAGCTAAATCCTCTGAGCTCCCACTTTCTGTTTCTTCTAATGAGCACTGACCTCTTGCCTCCCTTCCTCTGGTCTAACATCTTTCCTTTTCCTACAATTCTATCTGCTTAAAGGGTTTTGAATCTCAGAGACTTTATTCTCCTATTTAACACCTAGGTCACACATTTTTCTAATATTCTTTGCACATAATATTTTTATGCACAGCCAGTGCCTAATTAGGCAAGCTAAAATGGTCATAGAAATACAAATCATATTAAAAGATACTTTTTTTACCTGATTTAGCAAGCACTGTGAAATCTTTGTTTTCATGTAGTATCAGCCAATTTCTTTTACTGACCCTGTTTCTCTTGAACTGATGTTAGATAAGCCTGCAGTCCACGGCACATATTTAAGGGGCTGGGAGCTAGGGAGTAAGCTGATAGAAGCATTACACATTTATCTTGACTGAAACACACTCTGAGCTAAGCCGCAAAGCAAAGGTGACATTATTTGCTTAGCCTGTAAGACAGTTAAGCTGCCTAGTAAAACCGAGTGAAACACAGCTTTGGACCACATGCATTAGTCATCTCTCAACTCAGAATCCGCCGGAATTATCAATGAGCCCATGTGTAACTAGTACCAATTGTTTCATGTACCCACCATACAAGAACTCTTGCATTTCTTTATTTTTTTCAGAGTAAAATTAACTCTTGTTCAGGTTCCAGCTGGCCATGGTTGATAGGAAGAACAAGATCAGTCAGATGTCAGCCATGCATCATAAGAGAGGATTGAAAACAAAAGCAAAATATGAGGTCTACACAGTTCCATGAAGGGTGACAGGCTCAGATCCGTGTGGTTCGTTTAAATTATTAGTTTCTAATATCCATGGTTCTCCACGATGCCATCCCAATCCAGTTTCGGCCTGGTGCAAAGCAAGGGAATTAGATATTCCCACTTCCTAATTCCCACTCACTCCATACTTTTACCAATGTCAGCGAATCTAGCATCACACCTCTAGAAAGCAAATCATTGAATTTTAAGACTCAGGCTCAAAATTTCTAAGATATATGTTCTTTGGTATATTCTAGCCAAATCATCTTAGTGGAATTCCACTTTTGAGGTTTCTTTCATGTTTGCGAAGAACATAATGAAAACAATATTCCAATCCACATCAATCAGGTAGCAATATGAGAAATAAAGCCACAGTATTCATAACACAATAGGCAAAGCATCGGATCCTCTTGGAGAATGTCCTTTCTTACTGTACACAATCCCTCTGCAGCCCAAGCTGGCAGAATCTCAGCCACTTAAATTAAGATCCTAGTCCTGTTTTGAGTATTGACACCCAGTAAAGACAAGGGAAAGATTCCATAGAGAATCTTATCCTTGATACAAGAGGGCCACCTTACTCTCCCTCTTATGTTTTTGCAACAGATTCTAGACATAGACTTCACTTATGTACAAAAAAAAATTGATAAACTCTATGCTATGGGAAGTGTAGACTTTTAGTAATAACCATCCTTCTAGAAAATCATGGGTAACTGATATTAAGACTGATCTATGCAGGTGCCATTTTCATCTACTGAGGGGCTCTCCAAAAAGATACAAGTTAAGAAAGTGGTAAAGAAAAGGAGGAAAAAATAATTAGATCATGACGCTCATTGAGCCCACATTAAGTCCCAAACCTGAGCATCACAGTGCAATGAGGCTGTGACGAACACAGAGATTGCCTGGCCCAGTTCAATTGGCAACAAAGAAAATGGAGTCCCAGGAGGTTGTTGCTTCACTAACCTAGTTAGCAGCAGAGGAGAAATAACAACCAATATCTCTTGAGCCTTTGCCCTGTGCTTTTTCTACTAAAATTCACTTCCACCAGATTTTGTTTTTAAAAAACGGACCCAATTCTTTGCAGTTTCAATTGAAGGCTTAAAATTGCCCATATTATGGTGCGGGGGGGGGGGGGGGGTCCTCCTTCCTTCTTTTAATTGACTGGGGCCTTTAAGTTTAACTAGAAAACATCAAATTAATAGAGTAAAATTCATACAAATATTATTTATATTAATTTTACATGCACAGAAATGCTGACAGAGGCTTCTGTTCCACCCGGTCCTTCAGTCCCATAGAAACACACAGAGGTCTACATTAATTATAAACTTATTGGCCCATATTATATTAGCTCATAATTCTTGCCTGTGTTAGCCACGTGGCTTAATACCTTTTTCGGTGAAGCAGTCACATCTTGCTTGCTCTCTGTCTGGCTTCCTCTGCATCTGGGTGACAACTGCAGACTGCCTCTTCCCAGAATTCTCCTCTTCTCATTGCCCCACCTCTACTTCCTGCTCCTATTGGAGATTTTTCTCGGGGTCTTCCTTGATCAAACCTGATATTCTTAGCCCAGAATGAATCCATAGCCTTTCATTTCCTGTGGAAACAACAGCAAAACCTCTTCTCCAAAGTAACATACCTTTTGACTTAAATTTTGAAGTCAAGGCATTTTTAAAATATATATATTGGATTAATCCAGCAGCATTTATAATTAAATATCTTTTAGCAGCTTTTGCTTCTTCCTCAGCCATCAAACAATTTAAAGACAACACAATAACATACAGTATCCAGACTCTCTGTGTATTTTTCATCTTTATATGGCTTTATTTTAAATGCTATTGCTTTTATTTTTATTTTTAATTTTTGGCTTTTTGAGACAGGATTTCTCTATGTATCTTTGTTGACTGTCCTGGAACTCACTCTGTAGACCAGGCTGAACTTGAACTCGCAGAAATCTGCCTCCCTCTGCCTCCCAAGTGCTGAGATTAAAGGTGTGTACTACCACACCCAACTACTCTCTTTCTTTTTCTTATTTTAAGGAGATTATCCTTTTCTTTTCTCTTCCAAGCCTATATATATTTTTAAACTGTAAACTGTTTAGAGGCTTTTTTTGTCTGAATCTATCTTTACTGTATATCTCTCTTTTTCTGACCACATGAGTCTTTAATTTGCAATATGGCTAGGATTAAAGCCGTGGCTTTGACGGTTGGATACAACCCATTCCTTAGTTTTTTGAGAGCCTAGCTTCATGGCAGAGGTACTGGTTGGAGCCATGTTTATTGTCACAACTCTATGGAGTTTCAAGGTCCCAGACACCACCTAGAAGCATGCTGTTGACAATTTATAAACACCATTTAAGTGTTTTGTGGCAGAGCCTCTTTAAAAAGCTGCAAGGTTTTGCAGCTAAAGCTGAGACAGGAAGCCTTTCTTAAATAAGGTGCACTTGCCTCTAGCAAGCCTACCCGAGAAAGTGCTGCTATCAATAAGCTGTGCTTAACTCTATTCTTTTCTGTCTAGAATCATTTCCCAAGCTCTCAGGCTTTATGTGGATGCAGTTGTCCACATGGGTACCATTTATTGACAGAGGTTTCTGTCCCATCTGGCCCTTCAGTCTTTCAGTCCCATAGAAACACAGAGAAGTCTACATTAATTGTAAACTGATTGGCCTATTAGCTCAGGCTTCTTAGTAACTTTTCTAACTTATATTAGCCCATAATTCTTGTCTGTGTTAGCCATGTGGATTGGTGCCTTTTTCAGCGAGGCAGTCACCTCTATTGATAATGGTCAGGAAGAAAGCTAAACAAGGGAGATTTGATTCAGAGTTCTTGTTTTAAAAAAAAAAAATGAGGGAAATACCATGGGGCAATGGTTTTGCCCTGTAAGATTTGTTTCTTGTACATGTTTAATAAAATGCTTATTGGCCAGCAGCCAGGCAGGAAGTATAGGCAGGTAGACCAGGCGGGGCAATGAGAACAGGAGAATTCGGGGGCAGGGGGGAGAGTCAGTCTGCAGTTGACACAGAGGAAGCCAGACACAGAGCAAACAAGGTGTGACTGCCAAAAAAGGTACCAAGCCACGTGGCTAACACAGACAAGAACTATGGTCTAATATAAGTTATAAGAGTTAACAAGAAGCCTGAGCTAATAGGCCAATTAGTTTATAATTAATGTAGACCCCTGCGTATTTCTTTGGGACTGAATGGATGCGGAACTGGGTGGGACAGAAATCTCAGTCAACACGGAAGAGTCATAGAAAATATGTGGCAGCCCCAATGAAACAGTTTAACTCACAATACAAGGCTGAGGGCTGAAATCCAACCTGAACTGCAGAAATGACCATATACCCCATATATGCCAGACCCAGACCACAGCACCAAAGAGGCCACTGGAGTGCAAAGACCTAAAGAAACCACCAGGAAAAGACTCAGCCTCCTATCCCCCACACACCAGAGCCACACAAAACAAGAAGGTTGGCAGAGACCAATATCCCCCATCACCCTTCCCACATCACCACTACCGCATGGAGCCTGCTAGAGTCAGAGGTGTCTGAGAACTTCACTTTTCAACTGGGCACAGCTGTGGCAGCAATTCACTCCTTAAGTGTTCTTCTCTTTTCTTATTTTCTGTTATTTAATCTCCACTCTGGCATACACATCTCATGACGGTTTTGTTTCTGTGTCCAGGTTACTCATGGTTTAAGATTGCTGTTTCTTCACCAAACCTAAATGAGGCATTTTTACTATGCCATTCACAAATGCTGGCAAAGAAGTGGAGAAAGGTGAACTCTCTATGGGTATAACCAGTTATTTTCTGATTAGATGTATAAGGCCTGCTTTACAGAGGGAATTCATTCCTGCCACTGTAAACATAGTCAAAAGACCATGGTGGGGTAACATCACAGGCCTTGAGGATGTAGGCTGTGGGTTCTATAGTTTTGCTAAGTATTCAAGTTGCCAAACTGCCCTCTAAATATTTATGTCCCTCTTCAGGCAAAAATGGGAGGAAAGGCAAAGAGGTCTTGCCATATACTGTTTCTCAATTACTTAGCTCAAAATAATCCATATGCCAAAGGATCACTTGTGGTGGAATAGAATATTTGTTTAACTATGTAAATAAGTGTTGCATTTCTCTGTGTTGCAGAATAGTCATTTAACTATGTAAAGATGTGTTGCTGTTTTACCTTGCCTGCCTAAAGCACCTGATTGGTCTAATAAAAAGCTGAACGGCAGAAGAGGGATAGGCAGGGTTATCAGGTGTAAAGAAAAGGGGAGCCAGCTAGCCAGACAGGGGCCAGACAGACAGACAGACAGACACGGAGGGACCAGGAGAGCAGACTGGACAGTATGTAAATGAGATAAATGAGCCTCAGGGCAGCACATAGGTTAATAGAAATGGGTTAATTTAAGGGGAAAAAAGCTAGCTAGAAACAAGCCTAAGATAAGGCCAAGCATTCATAATTAATAATAAGTCTCTGTGTCTTGAATTGTGAGTTGGTGGTCCAAGAAAGCCTGCTACAATCGCATCCTGATGCCCTTCAAAAGAAAGATGGAGAGAAAAGGATTTTCATATTATTACCTATTAACACCTCTAAGTACCCATTGTTCTCTGATGAGCCTAGGAATAAGGACAAGATGTTATACACATGATGTCACTAGTTGTCAGCAAGGCCGCAACTTTACATACCTACAAGCAAATAGTTTTAAGTGATCAAAATGCTCCCATCTTGAACCACATACAATTTTGTCAGGCAATTTGTTCCCTTTTTGGTAGTATTCATATCAAAAACTGAAGGAATTGCTGATGATTCCTGGGAAAAATTAAAATTTCTATTTAGGGATAATTCTGCTTCAATATTGAACCATGTCTTTTCAGCGCGGCTCTCACTGCATTTGGAGCTTGGAGCGGTATACTTGGTCCCTCCCTCTAAGTTTGCTGGCTTTTATTATTTATTCTTCATCTGAAATCATCTCAGTTTCGGATATTAAAATCTGTAGCTATGGAAACAATTATGTTATGTCAAGAGACCAAAGAATAATGAATTCATGGATAGCATAAGTAGCAAGAACTGACAAAAACCTCAGTAACCAAAGATACTATTTTAATACTGAAGGTGCTAGTAAAATGTGTTGGAGAAAGGGGAGATGGGAGTGAGAGGAAAGAAAATGTCACTTGAATGTGTCTGTGCTTTCTTGAGGAAACACTTATTAATCTTAGTTGGAGAAGTGCAAGTTATTATGAGCTCATGATTTCCCCAGACTGCTTCAGAAACTGCTAGAGTTAAGAACAGTGGGATAGAACTTGATAGAACTTGCCTGCATTGTCTGAGCCTCTTGGCCCGTGTAGGCAACCGTTGCTCTTCTGTGAGCCTCCTCTGTGCACAGACGACCGCCAAGGTAGCACACAAACCAGTAAGACTTCAAACGGCGTCAGGTGGGACTTTCCTGTTGACTGTGAATTTCAGCCCACGTGGAACAGAAGGCCAATGACACTTGGGATAGCCCACATCATAGAGCACAGAATCACCAAGAAACAGCCACTAGCAAGTGGTCACACCACAATTCCACTTCCCGCAAGCCATGCCAACTTCTCAAGCTTGCCTGCACACCAGAATGAGGTGTTGAGAGTTTTCCAACATATTTTACCAGAACCCAGACCTGAGCCCAACCAAAACAATCAGAATTTCCATGGTTTTCTATGACGTGGGTATTTTTATAAAAGATCTTTGGGTGATTACAATACACAGCCAGCATGTAACCACTGGCCTACAAGAACAAAATGCCAACAATCTCTGAAGCAGGACAAAGCTGCTTTGCTCTCCCCTCCCATACTCAGGTCAAGGAACTCTGCATTGAAGATGTTCCTGCCTATGCTCCCAAGACTTCTACTCACACACACTAAGGGGAAGAAGTTACAGTTGGTTGCCAGCCACACAGCAATCACAGACAGGCAGGGGAGGAAACACAGCAGTAGTCGTGGAATAAAAAAGTCAAACAGCCGTGGCTCTTTTCCACAGTCCCTCTCCGTTACCTGTGAGGAAGAGCTAAAACTCAGAAAAGAATAAAAAAAAAAAGAGCGAAAAGAACGTGACTGCTCACCTCCTATCCCTGAGGCTCAGCTGGCTGTGGGTGCAGGGAGGAGATCAGCGGTCAATTGGCTGTGAGATTGAAGTTTCAAAATAAAGTGGATAGGCCTGGAGTTTTCAGTATCTAAAAATGACTGCAGACTTACAGGACCTGCCCGAGACAGTGTTAAAGGAGACAAAAACAAAAAGCAATTCAAAACAGCACATTTAAAGGAAGAAATGGGAGAAAAACCACTTCAGGTGGGAATCCCACTGAGTCGAGATGCCCAACAAATCACTTGCAGTTGGTGATTACGCATCCTGCAAGGATGAATCATATCACAACTGGAAGACACGAAACAAGAATTGATTCTATAACCACCCATGGTTCCTCTTACAGTGATTCTGGCATAGGTAAAATGCCAGAGGATGCAAAAGATAAAAAATAACAGTTCAGGGACAAACTGAAGGTTTATAAAGATCTAATATTCAGAATGTGTGGTCACTGACATGTTAATTAATTTGATTGTGGTAAGCATATATATGATGTGCAATATATGTACACATATATAATTATCACATTGTATCCCTCATTGTCAATCTTTGACAAGTAAATGTTTTGAAATAAAGGGGGAGAGTTCAAAGAGAACTATGCTCTTTTTCATTTTCTAGATCTAACCAAAAGGATGAGTTGCCAGTTTGTAGCCAATAGAATGGCATCCAGAGAGCTCTAGTATATCCATGGAATGCCTGTATATCTACTATCTTTTTAAAATAAGCTGGTGAAAGTCAGTATCTGACAGTCATCTTGCCCTTACCTTCTGAAAGTGCCAGAATGGACCGGAGATAAGCTCTTCATAGGGAGTCTAGACCTTCAACCTCTGAAACTGGAAAGCCACAGAGAGCTAAGATGCCTCAGATGGGGCAACTATGACTATGGATTGCAGGGGCTTCCTGTTTTTCAACTATGCTTTTTTTTTTTTGGTCAAGCTGGAGTCATCTGAGAAGAGGGAACCTCAGTTGAAGGATTGCCTCCATCAAATTGCCATTAGGCAAGTCTGTAGGATATTTCTTGATTATTGACTTACACAGGTAACCCCAGCTTCCCAACTGGGCAGAAGTCCTGGCTGGTGTATGAAAGCAAACAATGAGCAAGCAATGGGGAGCAAACCAGAAAGCAGCATTCCTCATGGTCTCTACTTCAGTTCCTGCCTAAGTTCCTGGCTGCTACCAACTGTTACTGGAAGTGTAAACTAAATAAACCCCTTATTCCCCAAGTTGCTTTGGTCATGGTCCTTACCACAAAAATAGAAAGGAAGCTAAGACACCAGCCTTGCTTTCCTATTGCCAAAAATTATGCTCTTTCTTACCTACCTTCTGGTCATGCTTCTCCTATATTGATGAAAGGCACAGGCAAAGAACTATGCCCAGCACCATGTGACTGGCTAGGCAAATCTACTGGTTTTCAGTGGTGCAAGTTTGTCCTGAGCATGGCCATTTGTAAGTACCTAAGGGGTGGCAGAAGCATATTTCTCTCCTTTATTCCATTGTGTTCTCTCTCTCTCTCTCTCTCTCTCTCTCTCAGGCGTATGTCACAAACAATCCCACACCAGTTTGGAATTATGATTAATAGAATGGTTATTTATTTTAAAGGGAAAAACTTACAGATCACCATCCCAGCCAACAGCTCTATGCACAATCAGGAAGGGAGCCTAGTCGCCGGAAGCAGAGCCCGAAGCCAGAGTGCAAGTGTAGCGAAGTGGCTACATTTTTAAAGAGAGAGACCACGCCCCAATGGGCTGGTATCTCAGCGGCTATTTGCTGAAGGAGCAGAAGGAGCTCCCGCAACTCTCTCTCTCTCTCTCTCTCTCTCTCTCTCTCTCTCTCTCTCTCTCTCTCTCTCTCTCCTCTCCTCTCCTCTCCTCTCCTCTCCTCTCCTCTCCTCTCCTTTCTCTCTCTGTCTCTGTCTCTCTGTCTCTCTGCCTCTGTCTCTCTCTGTGTGTTTTTCTGTGTCTGTGTGTCTATGTGTCTGTGTGTCTATGTGGTATGCATGCGTGTATATGAATGTTTGCATGTGTAGGCATACATGTCTGTGCAAGGCATGTGGAGGCCTAAGGTTGATACCAGGAATTGTCCTGAACAGCTTTTCTACTCTATTTATTGAGGCATGGTCTCTCCTTAAACCCAGAACTTGACAATAACATTTGGCTCAATATTCTGGGGGTCACATTGTATCCCTTCTGCTTCTTGATGCTAAAATTATAGGTAGGCCTATCCAACATTTATTTGACTTCTTGAGATCTGGACTTCTTGCCACAGGCTCATTCAACAAGTGTTTTAACTACAGAGTCATATCCTCAGCCCAGAAACTCAAATTTCTTTGATAATATATTAGACAATAAAAGAATGGAAAAATAAAATTTCTTTCTACAACTAAGTTTAAAAATCACTAGATGCTAGCTAATATGCATCCACCCATCTGCCATTTTTATTCTTTTGGGTAAACTAATTTGGAGTTTCTTTCACAACAGGTAACCCCCACCTCCAAAGGTTTGATGACATCCCTGGGCTGCACTACACAACCTACATTCTCCTTAAGGCTGATTCTATGCCATCAATAGAGTATAAGCTTTAAAAAAATCTATGTAGATGGGTAGATGGGGGGGTGAGGGAATTGAAAAACAGACAAATGAACAGAGAATGACCATGGTCAAAGATGACAAACCCAGAGCAATGTTGCATTGAAGGTGAGACCAAAGACAGGAAAAAGGAAGGGGCATCATAGTGAAAAGAATCTAAAACTAAAATTAACTTTAGAATTTTCCCAGAACAAATGTATTTGTAATTATTGAAATCCAAAAGTACGCTCTACATTCACAAGGAATATATTTCACCAATCTCTTTGTCTAACAATCTAAAATTAAAACAAAACAAAAACACCTGGTTTGGCCATGAAAGGTGATCTAGCCCTGGTCTTCTCATTTAAAGCCACCAAGAATATTATCTTTTTTTTCTCCATCCACAGCTGGCAATTTGCAGTTTCAATATCAGATTTGAACAACTTTAGACATAATAAAACTTCAACTAAGCAAGTTCTAGGGATGAAAATATTTCTCACAAATTAGGCATGCCCTAGGAATCCACTCTCAATAAAGTTAAGTCTGGGTCTCCTGGGACTGTAGAGGTTGTGTACTAGAATGTTCTGACAATACTGAATGCTGAGCGGGGTAGTTTTATACATGTATTCTGGTTATTTAAAGATATTCCTGTCTTTTTGATGGCACTGTAATGAAAGAATCTCAGAAAGAGCTTTCCTCACTCACAAGTAATTCTAGTTGAAACATAATGTTCCTCATTTGAATTCTAGAAATCCTCCATGACCTTTCAAATGTGTCCAGGCAAATAAGGGGGGGGGGGCTGTTAATAAAACAATTTTCAGTATATGCATAACAGATACAAACTTCCAAGCTTAAGTTCTCATTAATCAAATTTACCTAAGTTTTCCAATTTCTCATGAAATCAGCACCCAATTCATCTCTTGGTGCATGTGTAGCCACAAACTATCAACAACGTATCACTCTTGGTGACAAGGTGAAAGACTATAAGTTCCCAATGAGAGGCAGCAGACAGGTGGAGACCATTCCAATTGTCTGAGCATTGGGATGACTTAGCAATTCTCCTAAAAGCTAAAATATACAGTATGTACTCACAGTGATTGGTTGGTTGGTTGGTTGGTTGGTTGGTTGGTTGGTTGGTTTTCCAGACTGGACTAGAAATCCTCATGTTCCTGAAGATGACCTTGAACTTCTGAACCCGTTACTTCCACCAGTAGAGTTTTGGGAATATAGTCATTTATCACCACCATGCCTTATCTATGTGAGATCAAGCCCAAGGCTTTGAGTGTACTAGGCAAGCAATCTACCTACTGACAAAACAACGTCTACAGCCTTCCACTCATCTTAAGCACTGCATTGAAGCTGTTGCTCTGTATTAAGTAAGAACTCTGGAATCAGAACTCTATACTGATAAACATGCATTTCCCCTACTCCTCACAGCCTCACTCGCCCCTCCCCACAGAAGAGTTTAAAAGAGAAAATTGGCCTTGTCATCCTCTTCTATTCTTCTCTGCCTGCCTGTCATCAACGAGCCCTCTAAAGTCAGAAGCAGACCATTATGAACCCTTAACATATATTCTTACATTACTTAAGTAAGCCTTTGGACTATAACACACAGAGAGAAAAGCACCTGAGTCCATATCTCAACCAACATGTGCTGTGCAACCACCACTGAGCCAAATAATTATCATCAACCTCCATCTGAAAATCCCCCGTGCTTTCTCTCCATCACCATTCCAAAGGTGGCTTTAAACACTGGAGATCAGCCATGTGTTGTTCCTTGTGTGTTTCTTTCCCTAAACGGAATCGTGCATTGTGGACTTCTGTATCTGGCTTCCCATGTTCCGCAGCACATCTGGCAGTGAAGTGTGTTGTTACTTGCAGCTTTAGTTTGCCCCATATCTGCTGCGTAATATTCTGCCATGTGCAAAAGCCGCAGCTCATCCAGCGGAAGGCTGAGCTAGCTCCACAAGTACTATCATGAATGCGCTTACACATGTTTGGGGCACACAGGCACAAATGTCTGTTGGCAATATGCTAACTAATTGTAGCTGACTACTGAGAAAGATGAATTGATGGCGTCCCTGCCAAGGGACTGTGTATTTGTTTAGCTTCCATCTATTGCCTAATGCTCTGCAGCATCTTCCACGCTTATTGATTGGTTCCGGAGTAGAATGAGGGAACATTACTGCCCACAGAGAGCTTGATCATAACTCTGCTCAGCTGGAGAGAGAATGGCGCATCCCGCTCAGTGGACTCCTTCAGCTACAAGGGGATTTTGTGAAAGATAGCAGTACCTCTTATGAATAGAAATGAGCTGTGTGAAGAGACTGGATGTGAAGGATCAGAGTTCTCTGAAGGAAACTTTACATGAAAGGTTGTGACCCACCAGCTTTCTCTCCAAGTAAACACAGAGCCTGGGAGCTGGTGTGAGATACCAGCAGTTTCCTGAACACAAAGCCCTGTTTTGTATTGTTTAGGTCATGTGGCTCTTCCACCTAACTTTCTACGTCACCACAGAACCCATGAAGAACAGATACGCTACTGCTAGCAGTTGCCTCTCTTTCAGAGCTACCTGCTAAGGAGGAGAGCAGCTGCCCCTCCCTCTCTGCCTACCAGCAAGCTAGCTGAAGACACCTCAGAGCAGAGGCCTCTACAATGTGTGTCAGTGACAGGTCATGACTCCTAAAACTTGCAGGAAAATAACAGTAGGGAACCCTGATGGCTCTTTGGCCTGGAGAGGGAGGGAGTGGGGGTATGGGTGGAGGGGAGGGAAGGGAGATGGGAGGAGGGGAGGAGATGGAAATTTTCAATAAAAAAATGAAAAAAAAGATTCTCTTTCCCATAAACATTGTTGATGGGACATTTGCTGTAGCTTGCCTTGGTTTTTGACAAAGAGGAATCCTGCTGACCTCTGTTTTGCACAGGGTCTTAGGTAGGGCTCTTTCTGAAGGAATATGAGAGGACCTGAAATTCAGCTCCACCAATCGTTCATTATAGTGTCTGGCTCTGGACTTCATCAGAGCACTGTCCAGAAAATAAGTGATAGCATCAGCTGTTCTGAAGAGAATGTGTAAACCTGTACAGACACACATGCACATGTGCGCACACAGACACACACACACACACACACACGTCACTTCAACCACCACCACAAATATGGCCTATTGCACAGGCTGAGCAACCTGTTGTTCTGATTCATGACCCAAGCACAGAAGCTGCCCAACTCTACATTGTTTCTTTTAAAAAATTTATTCTAAAATACTTTTTGAGAGCTTACTGTTACCAAACAGCTATGAGATTATCACCAGCAACAAACAGCGCTTTCCCGAAACTCTCTGCTGTGATTAACCACCGCACTTCCCAGAGTCTCCTGGAGAATATTTATCAGACAAGAGATGGCTCTGTGGTCAAGTAAACTGTGGAAGCCCAGCCGATCATCTCTCTTCGTATAAACCCACAATATATAATAATAATATATTAAAGGCTTTGAGAAGTTGTTGAATAAGAAAATTCATTACCCCCATTTCATATGGGGTCTCACTAGGAAGCCAAAGCAGACCTTGAATTCACAATTTTCCTAACTCACCCTCCTGAGTTCTGTTTGATTTTCTTAACCAAACAAAAGAGTGTGTGTGTGTGTGTGTGTGTGTGTGTGTGTGTGTGTGTGTGTGTGTGTACATATACACATGGGGAGGTCAGAGGTTGGTTCTCCCCTTCTATCATGTGGGTTCCCGTGGGACAGAACTCATAGCCTTGGTGACAATCACTTTTACCCACTGAGTCACCTTACTTTCTCTATGCATTTTCTTTAAACTAATATTTGCTAAAACTGATTAGTCTGGGAATCTTTTCTCATAAAATACTATTCCTGGGTCACATTTAGGAAATGACACTTGAAGAGACACATTAGCTCATCCAGTGTTTTGCCCAGAGCCTGTGCTATAACCAAGTACATGAGAATAAACCTGATTGGATGGCTGGTTTTGAGGTTTCAACTACGCAGCCTTTGAATCATATTTAAGGAAGCAAGCCACTTTGGTTCCATAAAGATCAGTTTACAGATCTGTAAAAGGAACAAAATAATATAGCTACTCTAAAGATAAGTACATTAAAGAGAATCTATGTTTTTAAATTTGTGATAATGGTGATCATTATCACTATATCACCATGAGTTGCAGTCTCCCTTCATAAAAACTAATTCCCTAGATCAAAGAGTCATCATATGATATCTGCTCCTTTCTACTATTCAAAATTCAGGCCATAATCCTTAAGTCTATGTCAATGGGGTAGACCCAAGCACAAACAAGTGGAACTATCTTCTTAGGAAGAATCACATTCCTTCCAATAAAGCCATGGTCACTTGCTAAATGGGCACCCGTATTGGGGAATATTATTTTAAGGTGGGTGACTTTTATTTATGCTGCATTTATATGACTCTGTAAAGCTGTGATTCTTTGCCTATCTATAACACCTGATGGTCCGAATAAAGAGCTGAATGGCCAATAGCGAGGAGCAAGATAGGCAGGGCTGGCAGGCAGCAAGGATAAATAGAAGGAGAAACAAGAAAGAAGAGGAATAACAAAAGACCAAGGAGAGGAGGACAGCAGGGGCCAGCCCCCCAGCCCCCCAGTTCCCCAGGCCCCCAGCCCTCCAGCCACCCAGCCACCCAGCCACCCAGCCAGGCATGGAGTAAGGGTGAAAGTAAAATTTACAGAAGTAAGAGCAAGGTAAAGTCCCAGTGGCAAAAGATAAATAGGTTAATTTAAGAAAAACTGGCAAGAAATTAGCCAAGCTAAGGCCAGGCATTCATAACTAAGAATAAGCCTCTGTGTGTGATTTATTTGAGAGCTGGATGGTGGGCCCCTCAAAAAGAGTGAAAGAGTTAAAAAGAAAAACAACAACAACAAAAACAACACACCAGTCAATAAAATCTTACATAATTCCAGAAATGTGGGTGATGGCTTCCAAATTGGACAGTATGGCTCTAGACACTTTTATTGTCCTTAGGCCTTTCCTCTTTTCTCCTGACCTCCCAGGACAAGCAAATTCCTGGCTCACCAATGTTATGACATGCCAGTTTGCAACTACTGTTTCATGATTAGGGTTGATGTTGCGCTTTGACAAAGGAGCCCTGCATCAGTTGCCCTAAAGAATGATGGAGCAAGTTTTTCTGATGACAAAACTCTTGCACACACATCATCCTGTGATCTCCTCATGACTAACGTCCGCGGATTACAGCCCTGAAGGCAGCTACTAAAATGTGAGTATGTCACGGATGAGGACATTGAAGTAAGGCATTATCCGTGAAGAATGCCTTTGTTCTACTAAATGTATCAACTTGTGGCAGAGAATAGGGTCCTAATGGGATGAGACAGGAGATGGATGGGTTTTGATGGAAATAAATTATCAAGAGAATGGACAACTTACCTCACTAAAGGGCAAGGTGGTGGAATGACTATTAGCAAATCAAAACTGAAAGGAAAAAAGAAGAGGTTCCGGGGATAGTTTTTAACCCTTTTAAAGCTGTATCCATTACAGTGTGTGTGTGTGTGTGTGTGTGTGTGTGTGTGTGTGTGTGTGTGTGCGCACGAACCTGTGTGTGTGTGTTCCTGTATGTGTGTGTTTGTGCACATGCCTATGTGTGTGTGTACATCTGTATATAATTTTGTTCTCGCCATTAAATAATTTTTTTTAATTTTCACACATGAATACAATACATTTTTATCACATACTCTGTCCAGTCCTTGTTCCCAATCTTATGTCCTCTTCTTTTATTTAATAATCCACTTAGCCCAATAAATGCTTGGGTGGAGGGCCATCCACTGTAGCATAGGTGATGAACCAGGACTAGAAGCCCAAAGAAAAAGACTCTCCCTCCCTTCCGCAGCCATCAATTCCCAAGAGCTCTTCTGCTAAGGGTAGAGCCTCAAGAGTCCCTCCAGCCTCCATACTGGGATTTTATCGACTTGAGCTTCTGCAAGTCTTGTGCAAGTAACCAGAGATACTATGAGTTCTTGACCTTAAAAGCCATGTCACGTGCAGAAGACCACAACATTCCTCCCTACCATATGGTTCTTAAATTTTCTCTTTCTCCTCTTCCAGGATCTTTCCTAAGCCTTAGAGAAAAGGGATGATGCAGATATCTCACTTAAAGCTAAGCACTCAAGTCACACACAGGTTTGACCAGCACAGGTTCAAACCAGACAAAGCCCCACCCCTAACCAAGAAGCTGTTTCTTAACTGAGGCCTGCTGGAAATGGGAAAATCAGCTTTCTCCAATGATGTGACACTGGTCTATCAACCACTCTCTAGGGTGGGACCCACACCCAGAATAGTTGGCCAGCAAAACAGATGCTATGGATTTTTGAGGTGGGAGGGGGCTTTTTGTTTTTCTTTGGTTTGTTTGGGTATGTTTTGTCTTACTAGGTTTTGTTTGTCTTGTTTTCTGTGTCTTGTTTTTTGTTTTGAAACAGGGAGAGAAAGAACGTGAAGTTGAGTTGGTAGAAAGGTAGGGAGGATCTGAAGGAGTTGGGGAGGGCAAAGAACATAATCAAAATATATTACATAAAAATTTTAATTAATAGAAAGGAGTTTGAAGCTTTGAAGTATTAAGCCTCAGTGTTCATGGGGTTCTAGCCTGGGACGCTGGAAGAGATTCTAAGTCCTTTCTTGGTAGTTTCTTTGGACTTACCTACTCCTCCATGACTCTTCTAGTCTTGAAGATCCAGTGCATGTGAAGAGCAGCACTTCCCTAACAATTTCTTCTGCTGTCTCCTGTCAGCTTTACTAGGCCGCTTCCAGCTGGATTTTAGTTCTTGCTTACCTGCAGAGCTGTCCCCTGGCTTAATGTCTGTTTACACATCTCTCACAGGAGAAACAAGTCCTGTGTATTATCTTAACTGGTCGACTGACTGGTTGGTTGGTCAGGTGATTAGTTGGTTGGTTTGTCGGTTGATTGGTTTGGTTGGTTGGTTGGTATGTTGGTTGGTTGGTTGGTTGGTTGGTTGGTTGGTTGATTAGCTGGTTGGTTGGTTGATTAGTCGGTTGGTTGGTCTGTTGGTTGGTTGGTTGACTAGTCGGTTGGTTGGTGTGTTGGTTGGTTGGTTGATTAGCTGGTTGGTTGGTTGGTTGATTAGTCGATTGGTTGGTCTGTTGGTCAATTGGTTGGTTAGTTGGTTTATCGCTGAGTTTTACTAGTAGAGCTTTCAGTCTGCCAGCTTACTCAGAAATATAATCCTTTCCTTTTTATATTTTTATCCTCAACCCTTATTGTATGTAAGGTGACATTTCTTACCAAATATATAATTTTTCAAGACCTTGAAGGTAGTATATGCACAGAGGGCTTCAAAATTTAATCTTACCATTTGAGCCAGGCAAGACAATACCCTCCAGCCAAAGAAAATAATTTTGAAATTCTTAAAATTATAAACATTTCCAGAATTTCATATTTTAGGAAAAAATGTTTTTCTAAAACAGGAAGTTATTCTTTTTATGTATAAGGAATGATTAGGATTATGGATAAAAGTATCATTGAACTTAAATTTTTCTTTATTAACCTGGCAAGATCCTTCAGCCAGTTAAGATGTCACCAAGCCTAACAAACTGAGTTCCATTCCAGGAACCCACATGGACAAATAAAAAAACCAACTCCCTATAGCTGTCCTCTGACCTCTGACTTACCCACACAGTCTGTGGTACACCCAGAGAGAGAGAGATGCAAATTTTAGAAAATATTTTCTATATCAAGATGTATGATGGCTTTAACACAGCAATGTCAAGTATCTAATGTATGTCATCAGCTTACTTATACACATTTTTGCATAAAACTTAAGAAAAGGATGTAAGGAGAGAACACACAGATAGGAGTAGAGAGGAATGAAGTGAGGGGAGAGACAGGAAGATATTCATGTATTCAGCAGAACTATATATTTGGAATTCGGAACTTTTAAACAAGCTTTACCTCAATATAAACATAAAGGGAACAGAATATGCAAATGATCAGAGGAAATGAAGCTTCAGCTCACATTATAGCAAAACTTCACATTCAGCTTTTTAGAAGAACATAAGTCATTTAAAATCTTCCCTTCCTTTACCAAGAGCTAAGTTCAAAAACTCACAGCACGGAAGCAGAAGTCGGAGGAAACTGCCAGAAAACAGCACATACAACAGCAGGCCAGCAAAGTGACAAGAGAGTCCCCTGACAGACAAAATCAGGAGTTGTCCTTTTCAGGGGCACTGTAAGAACAGGACAACCTTTGCAACCAGCTACAAGATCTCCGTAGATGCTCAGACAAGAGGCAAATACGGTATATCCTTCTCAAACCTCTTCCCTGTGTGCTGTGCTGAGACAGACATGCCAGAAGAATGTGCACTACGCTGCAGTCAACTTGAATAACACCTACATCTCCGCCCTTCCAGTCAGCTAGCGGGGTGTCCAGCCGTGTTTCTTTTTGGTGCGCAGATGCATTCCAGACCAGTTCCCAAAGACAGAGAGAGTTTAAGGTTCCTCAAGGCCTCCCCTCAACTTGTACTTCCATTTGCTTTGATGAATTACTTTAATATACACTAAAGGACTGCAAAGTATAGAAGCAATATATGCCAATCAATAGAGCTTCATAAAGAGTTCCTGCCTCTTCGTTTTGTTTGACTCTAAAGGGAAATTTACTTTGGTCTAAAAAGATACTAAATAGAAAGAATAACAAAACAGCAGCTAAGTCGTTGTCGGTTGGACTTACCTCAAAGCAGAGAAAGAAATTATCCCCTGGAGCCCGTGTCTTATGATTCCTGGTAGTGAAGTGTCAGAAGGCAGAGGACTCTGAGACCTGATGCAGTCACAGTGTGCTCAAGGATGGAGGAAATTTGGAACTAATAACTCACAGTCTCCCCCCACCCTATCTGCTTTACTCCTATTCCAACCTACGCCAGGGGATATCTGGATCTAGAGGGGTAGCCTCAGGTGGCGTCCTCCTTGTATACACATGGCTGAGAGATTTGTCTGGCCAGGAATGTCTTCCCCTGATGCCAATCAATACAGAGATAGAAAGGCCTCTCTTCTGAACTCTTTATGAAGTATGTCCTACAAGGTTTCTTTGTGCATACAAGAATTAGTAGAGTCTGCTATATTTAATGCAATTAGTGTGTGTTAACAGTCAGCTGGGCCACATAAATGAAAACACTTCTCCAGGGCAGGATAAAGCATGAACTGGGGAGGAGAACGGGGAAGTTAAGGATAAAAAAAGTCTCAAAGTGAGTACAGTTCACACCAGTTCATTCATAAAAACACCTCTTGGGAATAACAAGCCAACATCAAGCCATCTTTCCGCCTCCATGACAACCACCATCTCTGCCCTGTATCTTTCTCAGCATCTGGCTGCACATGGAGGGAAGAAACAGACAAGTCTTCACTGTGTTAATTGGATCATGACAAGCTGTTATTGAGACACCAATCTATCCGGGGAAAGCTTTGTTTATTAATATTGAGGACTGTGTTGTCCCTAGAGGGGACAACATGAGAAGGAGGACTTCACTTAGCACATGCTAAGAAGTTCTCCTCCCATTTTTAAGAGTAAAAATTCTTCTAAATCTCAAAGGATATCTTTAGACAGAGTTCTCTAAGAACCACCATGGATACAGAGAACAGCAGCAGACTCAGTACAAACTGATGGATGCAATTATACTTGATTAAAGATTGTGGGGCACAAGGCATGCAGCAGAGGAAAGCCAGTACATGGGGAAGTGGCTTGAACTCTGGTAAGAGAAGAAAACCCAGCCATCAAGTGGGGATCACGGAACCACAAGAAGACGGCCTACTAAGATGACCCCATGAACAAGAACAGGCAAATAACAGGCGAGTGAAGAAAAAATAAAACAAACAGAAAAACCTACTGAAACACATTTATAACCCAACACATCACAGCATGTATTGAAGTTATGGCTCTGTGCTACCACAATGCTAAGTCTCCAGCATCTACATCACCGTGTAAATGAAGCTTGTCTTGTTGGTCCTCTTCACCCTTCTCCCCACCTTTCAGGGTTTTTCTTTCTCAACAAGAGATGAAAGCAAGGAAGGCTGGTCAAGTACTAATGAATAAGTGAGAAAATTCTTGAGAGCTGGATGCTCCTTATAAAGATAATGAGTTCTTGCTCGGCTTTGAACTATAGTAACAGTCAGATAACTGAAGCATGTGGATGCCTCCAGTCCTTCTAAAATGACAGGGAAGGCAAGTTTGTCCACAGACTCAAGGACTAAAATTCTTGTGGTGAGCAGTGGGAGAGCACAGCAAATCAAGAAAATGTGAGGATGGAGGACTGAAGAGAGGAATGTCCTTAGGAGGAAACAGATGCTGCTGCAAGACAGCCTTTCTGGCGTGATATTTTGTTATGATCTATAAATAAGGCTTGCTTGAAGCTCAGAGTGCAGAACTAAGCCACTAGTTAGCCATAGAGGTCAAGCAGAGATGGCTCACACCTTTACTCCCAGTACTAGGGAGGTGGAGACCGGAAGAGATATGACTGGGAAGGGAGAGGAATGTAAGGTGGGAGGAGACAAGAGCTCATTGCATTCAGTCTGAGAATTCATGAAGACAGGATCTTTTCCACTTTGGTTTGAGGATTCTGTAGGGGTAAAAGGTCTCTCTTGTGGCTGGCCCCTTTACTTCTCTGATCTTTCAGCATTTACCCCAATATCTGACTCCAGGTTTTTATTATTAAGACCAATAAGAATCCACACTACACCTTTGCATACTGTGCTAGCAGGTATTGAAAGTGGCAGTCCCCATCTTGTAGGCTTCAGAAAAAAAATATTTCAGCTTTCCCTCACTTGGTATGACATAATATGATGCTGGCTATGAGTTTGCCACATATAGCCATTCTCATGTTGTGGCACACTCCTACCATACCATTTTTTTTAGGTTTTCCTCACAATGGAATGCCAGATTTTATCAAATGATATTTTGCAAACATAGAATTGACAAAACTTTAGGTAAATTAACAAAGCAAAGAAATACCCAACTAAGTAAAATCAGAGATGAAAACTGAGACAAGCAGTATTACCAAAATACAAAGAAAAATTAAGGACTATGATGGACCGCTAGCTCTACTCCATCAATAGAGAGAGCCTAGAAGATACTCACATGCAATTACAAGAGCACGAGCTGTAACTCAGTGGGCGAGCACTTATCTCAGATGCTCAGAACCCTGTACTTGATTCCCAGCTCTGCAAAAAAAAAATCATTTTTTGCTGTTGTTGTTGTTTTTAATCTGGATGTCTGATATACTGACAAAAATGGAATTTTGATCATTTTATTGGAGTTTATTTCTTCCTTTAAATTTGATAGCATTTGCTATATGTAGTGTTGTGTTTCAACATTGAACACATATGTATTTACTATATCCTTTAGTAGAAACTGATTCTTTCATCATTATAGTATGACTTTGTCTCCTGTTGCAACTGTTTACTGCTGGTTTGTATCTGGAAGTACAGCTATTTCTGCTCACTTTGGGTGTGTGCTGGTGTAGTATATCTTTTTCCATCCTTGCACTTACAGTGCATGTATCTATCTATGAAATGCATGTCTTGGTTATTTTGTTCTGTTTTCTTTTTTTATTATCATTTGTTTTACATCCTGGACTGCAGTTTCCCTTCCCTTCTCTCCTCCCAGTGCCCCCTGCCTCCCCTTTGCCTCCCTTACCCATCCATCCACTCCTCCTCAGTTTCTACTCAGAAATTCAGGAAAAGGCAGGCCTCCGATAGATGTTGGCAAAACATGGCATATAAGTTGTAGTAAGACTAAGCAACTCCCCTTGAATTAAGGCTGGGCAAGGCAAGGCGACCCAGTATGAGGGATAGTGTCCCAAAAGCCAGTAAAAGAGTCAGAGACAGCTCCTGCTGTCTCATAACAGTCCCACCGTTATGAGTCCTACAAGAAGACCAAGCTACATAGCTGTAACATATATGCAGAATGCCTAGGTCAATCCCATGCAGACTCCCTGACTCAGGCTCTGTGAGCCCCTGTGAACCCAGGTCAGACGATTCTGTGGGTTTTCTTGACCCCTCTGACTGCTGCAATCCTTCCTCCCCTTCTTCAGCAGGATTCCCCAGGCTCAGCCTCACATTTGACTGTGGGTAACCGCATCTGTTTCCATGGGTTGCTGGATGAAGCCTCTCTGATGGCTATTGGGTTAGGCACCAATCTATGAGCATAGAAGAACAGGGTTAGGTATCAGTACACTGACATTTTTTTTCCTCCAGTTGTGTTTGCTTGGTTTGGAGTTTGTTGGACTTGTTTTGTTGGTCTGATGCTCCTGTCTTCTGGGAACAATTTTCTTCGTTGTTTTGTTCATCCTCTGATTCTTCCTCCCTCTCTCACTGTTCATCTTTGTGGTTCGGTGGGTTTCTGTGTTTACTAAGGTCAATTCTTCTGTGTTTTGTGTATCTTTCTACTAACAAATTTTATACTCACACAAAGTTCCATTGCACTTAATTTGCTTTCACTCTTAGGCTCTCTCAGACATTCCAAATAAAACAAACATAGGGGTGCTCAACTATAGTTTTTCTTATTTGGGGATGGCCTTGTTTCCCCTCATTTATAAAGAGAGCTTTCCTGAATGTATTAGTCTAATTTTCTTATTCTATGGCAACTATAATCATCCTGTTCTCCCCCGACCTGTATCATGCTGCTGAGAAATCCATTGCTGGTCTAGGGAACATTCCATTGTACATGCCATTTTTTTTTTAAATTTCTCTTGCCATTTGAAGGATCTCTTTATCTTGGACTTTTGACAGTTCTACTCTAATCAGCTGCCTGGGGATCTTTTGAGTTAAATTTATTTATTTTATTTATTTCTTAAGATTTGGAAAAGTTTTCATTTAAATCTGTATGCTTTCTTCCTTCTGTTTCTAGAACCCTATTGTGCAAATTATCTGTCCACTTAATGACATCCAGTAAGCTTCATGGGCTTTTTTGTTCTTGTTCTGATGGGACTATTTCCAGCGACCAGTCTTCAAGTTCAGACATTCCTTCCTCAGCTAGATCCAATCTGCTCCTGAGGCACTCAGCTGGACTTCAGTTATTGAATTTGTCAGCCTCAAGATTCTGTCCGGTTCTTTGCTATCTTCTCTCTCTGTTGAATTTCTCTTTCCGATTATGGATTGTCTGGCTGAATTTTGTGGAATTTTTTGCTTGTAGTCTCTCATAGTTTATGTTTCCTTAAAATCATTCTTTTGATTTTTGGTTTTGGTTTTTGTTGCTTGTTTGTTGTTGTTGTTTCAATCTTTTTATTTGGATCTGTTGCAAGCATCTTGTTGTGTTTACCCTCAATGATTTTGCTTTCCTGCATTAACATTGCATTCTCGATAGATTAGCTGTCTTTATCAACTTTATAGGGTGGCTTTCATTACTCCCTCCTCACTCCTAGGCTGTGTGCTGGCTTTGATTCCACATAGGTGCAGCAGTATAGTTGCCATGATGCTTTTCAAATATTAGTAACTTGGGAATATTTGTGGGTGTCTTAGTGGCCTAGGAGTCAGAAAAATAGTAAGATCTCTCTGCTAACTGGAATGCAGCTCTCTTACAGGGTAGGTTTGCCAGAGGTTCTGAGAACCACAATCTTAGCTTCAGGTACAAAGCCCTTATCATTTTAGATAAGTTATGTGAGTCATAGGATCACCCTGGTAGACTCAGGCAAGTGAGAAGTGGTTGACTTAGAAATAAGATGCCTATTAGATTCCAAGGACTGTGCAAGGGCAGAGCTGCTCTGGTTACTTGGACAGGAGAAACATCTATATTCTAAGGCTGGTCAGATGCCTTACTGTCCCAAGGCAAGCAATGACAGATGCTCTAGCAGTCTGTCTGGTTGTTTCCTGGACCCAAAAGTGGGTAATGGTCCTCCCAGATATTTCCTATGAGGCTCAAGAGACAGAGTCACACAGAGAGGGCTATCCCACTACTTCCCCAAACTATAGGTTGGTTAGCAAGGATACTCAGCTTCTTCTTGATTTTGTCAGAAAGTAGAGACAGCCACCTTGCAGATCAGGGCTGTGGATGGGTGAGTGGAGCCAACTTTCCAATTCACAGAGCCAAGACCATGTCTAAGGGTCAGTCTTAAGGTGATGCTATTCAAACAAAGCTAGAGTATAAAAGGAAACAGCCTAGGGTAGTGACTTACTCATTCTTTAATACTATTTCCCCTTCTCCAGCAGCCTGGGTTCCCTCAGTAGCACAGGGCTGTGAGCATATAAGATCCCTACACCAACCCACATCAATAATGCTTCAGGTGTCCACTGCATTAGTGAAAACCTTTGACAGACCTTTTTCATCATACAAATTTTTCCTTGTTTAATGATTAAACTCAACTAAAAAAAATAAGATGATAGATGTTATGTGCATTGTTACTACATGGGTTCCATCTCAAAATCATGTTAATAGTATCCATAGCATGAAAACCTAATCCAACTATGGTTTTTGTTTGTTGGCTTGGTTTGGTGGGAGTTAGGGTTTTGTTTGGCTTTTTTTTTAGTTTCTAATGTTTTTTGTTTGTTTTTGTTTTTATTGTTGTAATTGCTGTTGTTGAGACAGAATCTTAGTATGTAACCCTAGCTGATCTATATTTCTGTGCAGAACAGCCTGACCTTGAACTCACAGAGACCCACCTCTCTCCACCTCCTAAGTGCTGAATTAAGGGTATCTGCCACCACACCTGACCCAAATATGGTTTTTAAAGGCAAACTCTGATGGACCAGCCTAACTCCATCTTAAGGATGGAAGTCATTTTGTTATAAGATCAGAACAAGTTCATTGCTGTTTGCTAAAAATTTCAATTTGACCACGCTTTTGTTGAGAGAGAGGGCCCTGCTTTTAGTCCCGGCTGCCCTGATACTTTACACCCAAAATAACCACACAAAAGTTGTATTCATTTAAACACTGCCTGGTCCATTATCTCTAGCCCCTTATTGGCTAACTCTCACATTTTGATTTAACCCATTTCTAATAATCTGTATGTCACCACGAGGTCGTGGCTTACCAGGAAAGATTCAGCATATCTGACCTGGTGTCTCCATGATGGATCTCTCTGACCCTGCTTTTTTCCTCCCAGAATTCAGTTCTGTCTACTCTGCCTACCTAAGTTCTGCCCTATCAAAAAGGCCAAGGCAGTTTCTTTATTCAACCAATGAAAGCAACAAATAAACAGAAGGACCTCCTACACCATGCTTTAACATGTTTCTGGATTTTGACATACTCCCCGCACTATGGAGTTTGATTTACACCTTGAATGTACCCTGATAAGATAGGATATACTGCCAAATAATTTTGAAATGTTCATCAAGTTCCTCCACAGCCAAAATTCCTCTGGAAATCTCCCAACCTTGAAAAACCCCTAGCTTTGCAGGTTTGAACTATAAAAACCATACCCTTCCCTGTGTCCCATGCTATATTTTCAAACCCTGCGTTAAGGAGATAGCCCTGTCTAACAGAAAATAGAACTTGCTTACTTTGACCAAAGAATTGGAGTAGTGATCTCTACTTTTGTTCAGTGGGATTAAGTATTTCTTGGAAAGTACTTAACCTTAGATGAGGTCATTCGTGTGGTTCACCACAACTGAACAGGTGCAGAAACAAAGAACACAGGTACATGCCTTATACTTTGCCATGTATTACCTCAGAATCTACCAGTGAGAAACCCATCACTTGGCATAACTGCTGAACCTTGTACCTCCAGAATTATAAGCTAGAATAACCTATTTGCCTTATAAATTTCGAGGTTTTTTTATAGTAGAGTAACAGAAAAACTAAGGTAGCCCCTTTGTTTCTCTGGTCATCGGGTATATTCATGGTCCCTAATTGCCACGTACACACTGCACAGAGATATTCTGCCTCAGATACTCCAGGACAGAAGCAGTGATTCCTTCTTTGTTTTATATTTCAGCACATGTTACTATACACAGTGAGGGGGCTCTGTTAGGTCCCTGCATGCACACAATATGTGACCACATTCACCCTCCTGTTACTTTCTTAAGTCCCACCACTACTCATTCTTCTTCACTTTCTATTCCCAGTAGTGCCCCCTTTTAGATTCATGTTATCTTTCTTCCATAGCTTCTGAACATGACAGGAAACATGATTTCTGTCACCATAGGACTTGCTTATTTTTTCACTTAATACAATCTCCAATCCCACTCCAATTCCACTGATTTTATTGTAAGCAACATAATCTTACTCTTCTATACGGCTGAAAAAAATTCCATTGTGCATGCATACCACATCTTCTGTATCTTTTGATATCTCTTTGTCTGTTGATAGACACTCAAGCTGAATCCATATTTTTTTAGTTCTTTTTATAAAGGGAAGAGTTCTCACAACCTTGAGTGAGCCATCCTGCCGACATCGTCCCACATAGGATGCATTTGGAGAGCAAGGCTTTCAGTGCTCCCAGAACCTACTGACTTTTGATACGTCTCTCCTATCATGAGCTATGAGACAAATTGAATTGGGTATGTCAGAGAAAATAAAACTTCAGATAGATCCTAAAGGAAGAGACAATAGCTGGCAGCAGCTTGGTGCACAGTAAGAAAAAGATCAGGCCCAAAGGAAGATGCAAGTTAAATACAATAAAGCTCAGATGGGCCTATTTAAAAAAAGAGGGGAGGTAGCAGCCTGTTCTGCACCTCTGCTGCTGCCAACAAAGACAGGAGGGAAGCATGCTAAAACTGGAGCTAAAAAGAGTGACATAATTTTGGAAGACAAGGTCAGCTTCAGAAAAAGTAGGGTGATTCTCTAGTTGAAGCAACTGTAGACACAAAACAATTCAATGGTCCAAGGACTTACAAAGCAGGAGCCAGTGGTGGTGTCTGCACGGCTCCTTCTAAGCCTCTGGGCACAGAAGCAACTACTGAGTACGCCCTGGGGGCTGTCAAGAAGGGACACTCAGACCTGCAGGGTGGAACTGTGGAAGCCTCCACATCTGGGCTTTACTGATTCAGCCACAGATCACCAAGCACCACACAATCACACCCTTTAGCCTAACATCAATGACCAATTGTTTGAATGATTGCAGGAAACATGTTTGTATAAATTAATAATAGGTTTATAACCACATATAATTGTGATTCGGGAAGAGGAAAGAGATGCTTCTATTGAGAGTTAGAAGAAAATGTTACTTACCCAAGTGAAAAGAAAATAGAAATACGCCCTAGAAGTGCCAGCACTTAGGAAGCTGAGGCCCAAAGATCTCAAGTTCAAGGTCACCCTGGGCTCTGTGGGAAAACCTTGTTCCAAAAACAAGTTCTCTTTAAGAAATAAAGTAAGATTAGAGGCTTCTTGGGGAGGGTGGGGGTGGGAGGGAGAAACAGAGCGTCAGTAAGGTTAACCCCAGCTCTGGAACTGTTTCCTCCCAATGTTTCTCCTGACGGTGGCATACGGAAATCTGGATGAGTCTGGAGCTGCATATCAATCCCTGATCATCTCTGGGCTTCCAGACAGCCAGGCAAGAAGCATCAGCTGTTGCTACTACATCAGCCCTTACATGGTACAGCTGTTCCATTATCACTCAGTTCGAAGAAGAGCAGTGAGTCATAACAGACTCTACCATCTTTTAGAAAATTGAATAAAAGGAATAACACTTCATTACAGACAACTTTGGCCCAGGTCAGGTTTCTTAACTAAGCATCCTTGATACCGTGCTAATGGTGATGGGCATCAGTGTGATGGGGATTTAACCCAGAAAATACCTTGATGTTCCAAATTTGCTTTGTTCATCTATAATTTAACACACCAAGAGATAATATTTTACCCTTTCTTTATTAGAACAGTTATTTCAGGGTGTCTCCCCCAATTACAATCCTCCAGGAGTCTGTACTGCCAAAATTTAAATGTCAGTTCCTTGCTGCCTCTGCTTCTCATGTGCCTCCCTCTCCTGCTATTCTCTTAGGGAAACATGTAGATATTAATCATTTTTCCCTTGATTGCTCTAAGAAACTTTGCCAACACCCCCAAACACACAAGTTCCACTCACCCAAGTTATTAGCACTCTTATAAGAGTGGAGGAAACAGAAGGTCCCTCCACGGCCTGACAACTGAGAGAGAAGAAAGAATCCATTTGTACAGGGAGCTACCGAGTTCCAGACTCAGCATTCCCTCAGGGTTCAGAATTGGACTTCTACATCAAGCGAAAACTGCTTGGGATGGGATCTGAGGGGTAGGACAAACTAACTGACTCAGACACGGTTTTCCTGCGTTTCTTTATTCCTTGGGGGAAGACGAGCATAAGTCATAAAACATAAAACATAAGGCAGAAGGGCAAGGCTAAGGGTAGGGCATCAAGCATAAGGGTGAGGGATAAGGCATAAGGGTAAAAAGAGAGCGGTGATCTCCACAAAGCTTTCAGTTTATATAGGCATACAGACAAGGTAACAGTCCCATAGGTGGTAACAATAGCATCAAGCATGCATTTTCACAGAGTCACAAGAAACCAGGGGATCTGGCAAGGGGAGGCACCTTACATCTCAGAGGGCTGTGGCTGTGACTTTTCCTGTGGCTGGGAACATAGCCTTTAGCCTGTTAAATCAGAGCAGAAGACCAGGACTGCTGTTAGAGCAGACATCTTGCCTCCTATATGAGGCCTCCTTCTTATCAGTGGCTACCGGCAATAAATTTTGTGGGTGGGGGGGGGGGAGCTACTTTATGTGGATTTTGGCTATGAGAACAAAGGCTTGATTGAATGCTTTTCACACCATGGCTTCATGGTGTGTTTGTGTGGGGGGGAGGTATCCACTTGCCCTACAGGAAAAGTCAGGTTTATATACTGCTGGGATATAGAAGGGTGAAATGCCATGATTTCACAAGATTTCTACAGAATTGATAGTGACTTATCCAAGGGACAGCTGTCCCTGTAGCTCTGCAAAAAGGGTTACTCTAGGTGCTTCAATGGAGCAGGGTGGCTGACTTACAGAGAAAACACCTCGAGGTTCTCACCCTGGTCTACGCGAGCAGATGAGGCTTGCACGTATGCTCCTGGTTGGTTCCTGCTTACATATACCTATAAAAATTGCTGCTCATTGATCAGCGCCAGTTAGCAAAAATGAGACTTTCACAGAGTTATTTAGCTTAGCAATGGTAAAAGGAATATGACTCAGCAAAAGAATGGGTTATGGCTTTCTTTTTTCAACACCATAGACAGCATAGGTAGCCCATAATCAGTAAATGTCTGTCAGATTGCGTTCTGGATTTTATTCCCAGTGAACCACATAAAATGCTTCTTGGCGATCTGGTTTTGTGAGGGCCAGCCATGATAATCTAAGTCTGGGCCGAAAGGAAGTTCTTTACTTCCTCCAACCATTATCACCTGGGACTCTGGCCATCGATAAATTTAAATGGAGTCTAGAGTCTCAATAGTTTACCCTGAGACAATGCCTGGCAGGCTGAGATTACCGGACTCTCACCCAAGAGCAGACCATTCAAAAGAAATTCCTGGCATTTCAAGTGCTGTAAATAGAAACACCTGCCAGCACTTCACCAGGATACCCCTAGACGAATGTCAGCCAGTCAGGGGTCCTGAACCTCAGAGACCTCCTCACCCCCACCTTTACTACTATAAGAACCCAATTCTAATTGAGCTCAGGGCTCTCTGGATATTCCAATACGTTGGAGATGAGGAGAGACCGAGTTTGCAAACTTGACTAAAATAAAGGCTCTTTGCTTTTACATATGAGACTTGGTCTTCTTTGTTGGCTTTTGTGGGAACCCACAGATTTGGGCATAACAATTTCTCATAAAGTTAGAATACTATGGACAGTGGGGTGACTCAGAGAGTAATACCAAGCCCAACCACCTACACCCCATTTTCAGGACTCACAGGGTGGAAGAAGAGAGCCAGCTCAAGCTCTGACCACCACACCAGTGTCATGCTACATGTGCCCACATACATACCACACTAAATGAACAACCGAATAAATAAGTAAATAAATAAATAAATAAATGTGTTTTTTTAAAAGTCCACAGATGTAGGATTATTTTGAACCAATGGCAATCAAGAACTAAATGCAAGGGAAGTTTTCTGCCTCCTCCTATTTGCCTAAATTTTAAGCCCTAAAAGAACAGCATAATTTTACCAAAAAAATGTGTCTTTCACCCGGTGGTGGTGGTGCACGCCTTTAATCCCAGGACTCAGGAGGCAGAGGCAGGAGGATCTCTGTAAATTTGAGACCAGCCTGGTCTACAAGAGCAGGACAGGCTCCAAAGCTACAGAGAAACCCTGTCTTGAAAAAAAACAAAAAGAAAAGAAAAAGAAAAAGAAAAAAAACAAAAAAAAAGAAAAGAAAATGTGTCTTTCTTCCCTTTTCTGGGAGTGACTATAGGAAGCTCCCCATCACCTTCTGGGAGCGTCTGAGAGGGGCCAGAGCTAACAGGAGCAAAGATTATGCAGTGGCGCTGCGCTGTGTAGTGAGGAGCTGGCCACTTCCTGCCGCCCGGGCTTTCGGCCGCCTGACTAGCTTAAGCCCCGAAATAACAACACACAAATTGTATTCATTTAAATACTTCCTGGCCCATTAGTTTCAGCCTCTTACTCACATCTTGACTAACCCATATCAAATAATCTGTGTAACACCACAAAGTGGTGTCTTACCGGGAAAGATTCAGCATGTCTGACCTGGTGGCTGGCTTTATGGTGACTGTCTCCCTGAGGAGAGGCACGGTGCTGACTAACTTCCCAGCATTCTGTTCTGTCTACTCCACCCACCTAAGGGCCGGCCTATCAAATGAGCCAGGCAGTTTCTTTATAAACCAATGAAATCAACTCAAAACGAAGACCCTCCCACATCAGCGCTGCAGTGCTCTGTTCTCTTCATTCAGGAAAACGAGATGAAGAACAGACCAGGGGCTGCAAGCAAGTGCACGAGACAAAGTACTTGCTACTTTTCTTCTCTCTGTGATCAAAATACACTAAAGCAACTAATTTAAAGAAGAAAGGCTTTATTTGACTTTTGGATTGAGAGTATATAGTCTATCGTAGCAGGGAGGTGGGGAACCAGGGTGCCTAGGGCTCCTTCTGGGGCAGTGGGAGCTAGTGGCGGTTTTTTTTATATAGGGTATTGTCATAGTTGCTGTTCTATGGCTGCAAAGAGATACCAGGACCAAGGCAACTTTTATAAAGGAAAGCATTGAATGGGAGACTTGCTGACAGTTTCAGAGATTTAGTCAATGATCATCATGGTGGGGAGCAAGACAGCATGGTGCTGGAGAAGTAATTGAAAGCTACATCCTGAACCTCAGGCAGAGAGAGAGAGACTGGGGCTGGCACTGGCTTTTGAAAATTCAAAGCCCACCCCCAGTGACACACTTCCTCCAACAAGGCCACACCTCCTAATTCTTTTAATTTTATCAGAGTCCCACTCCCTAGTGACTAAGCATTGAAATATGACCCTATATGGGGGGGGGGGTATTCAAACTATTACCTTCTACTCTCTGGTCCCCATAGGCTTGCAACTATACCATAATGCAAAAATGCATTTAGTCCAACATCAAAAGTCCCCATAACCTATCGGTATTAACATTGTTTAAAAGCTCAAAGGTCAAAGTTATTTCTGAGACTCATTGCAACCTATTAACTATAACCTCCTGTAAAATCAAAATCAAAAAGCAGATCACATACTTCCAATATACAATAGCACAGAGTATACATTACCATTCCAAATCAGAGGAAAAGGAGCATAACAAGGAAATACTGGACCAACGCAAGACCTAAAACCAGCAAGGAAAACTCCAAATTCTGTATCTCTATGTCAAATACCAAAACATCCTTCATATCCCCAGCTCCTTTCAGCTTTGTTGACTCCAACATACTTCTCTGTCTTGGGCTGGCACCCAGTCTTCAGTCTTCCTCAGCAGGTAATCCATGACTCTGGTGTCTCTAACATCTTGGGGTTTCCAACAGAATTCAGGCTTCACCTTCACAGCTTCATTCAATGGGCTCTCTAGTCCTCCTCACAAGGACACCTCTCTGTCACAAACCCGGCTTCAGTGGCTTTCCTTAGTCATAGAGGAATATTCCACAACCCCTTTCTTGTATCCTTGACTCTAAATCCTGAACTGTGTGGCAGAGTTCTACTGCTTTCTGGACCACAGACCCCCTCTTTGAATTACATCTGCATCAGCTTTCTGTTGTTGATGGCTTCCTTCACCACTTAAGCTCCCTTTTAATACCTTTTCCCAGTAGTAAGCTTAGCTGGGTGGGATGCTGTCATGGGGTCACCACTTTCTTTATTCCATTTAGCTTCAGGCTTTTCTTTAACTTTTTATCTCCTTGAGCACCAGACTTGACTCTGTTGGGGCCACAAGAGTCACACATAGATGGGGGACAGAAAACCAAAGTCTTTTAAACCAGAAGCAAACTTTATTCCAGGAAAAAAATTAAAAATTAAAAAAAATAAATCCTCATGGGGCACAAAAATTTATCAGCTAGCCGAGACCACAGTAAGGGATGGACTAGTAAGGCTATGGCTATGAGCTGTTTCCAAATTCCCCCTTTCTATAGCAAGAAGCAACAAGCATTAGGCATGAACAAAAGAATTTTTACAGTTTTGAGGTAAAACTCAGATACAAATTGCCCTTCTTCCCCATTTCCACTAACAGAGTCTTTTAGTTACACTGGTGTTTGTATTTAACTCACTGTTCTACACTGGTGCTCTGCGCTTCCCCTGACACAGCCAGTTTCGTGTAGCAGGGACAATGCACATTGAAAAGCCACGTCCATCCCATCATTTAAAAATTAACTCAGCTCGCATCCATTGCTGGTCATGAGTGGCCAGGGGGTTGGTTGCCTAAAAGCTGATCCTCGGTTTGCAGAGCGCCTCTCAGTTTGCAGAGCGCTGCTTCAGCTTTGCAGACAGAGCTGTGGGTTGAAAAGCGAAGTAACCCACTGTTAACAGTTAATCCTTAAACTGCTGAGAACGCTGCTGACAGCCTGCTCTCATTCTCCTAGGCTTACAACTTTATATTTTTTTTATTTCCACATTCTTATTTTTGGAAACTACATTTCTATGTTCTTATTCTTGGACTCTTCAGACTCCATTACACTTCCTGGTGCTCATTTTCTCCTCAAACTGTACATTTTGTATTTCTCTTTTCCCAGCTTGCTCCTTTTCATTATAGAGCCGCATAAGGGTGATTACTAATAATCACAGGATAGAGTCAATGCTAAGCTGTCTCGAAGTCTTCTCTGTCAAAACCATTAATCCTAAACTCTTCAATTTAGCCTCAGGCAGATTTTTTAGGACAAGGACAAAAAGCAGCCTCATTCTTTGCCAAAATATCACAAGAATGGTCTCTAGGCCACTTGCTAATATTCTTCCCCTCTGAAACTTCTTAAGCTGGGCCCCCACGGTTCAAATCACCCTCAGTACTGATGTCCATGTTCCTACTAGAATAGCCAATTGAGCCATGCTTAAAGCCTCCAACTGTGTTTCTAGTCCAAAGTCTTCCATATTCCCCCCCAAAACAGCATGGTCAAACCTGTCACAGAAATGCCCCAGTCCCTGGTTCTAACTGCTACCCACTAGAAAGCAGAGAGGAGAGATTTTGACCATAACCAAGACAGGCTACATACAACTGTGACTACAATCCGATTGCCTGTTTGCCAGACAGCTCCTATGTACAAAATATTCCAGCTTCCTAAGACAGCACTACATGAGAACATTCCATGATGACATTAATAAAGAGAATGAATGGATGCAAGAGGCAAATTAATTTTTTCTTTGAAATTTGAGTAACCTTCAAGACAGACATTGGCATGTGACAAATTCCATCCAGATTTAGCTAGGGTCTTAGTCATTTTTTCAGTGATGGAGCAGGAGACCAGTAGCCAGAAGGGAAAGCAATTGTGCTCCCACTGGTGTTCCAGTCTTGGTGCAGTGAAGGGACTATCAGGATAAAACTTAGCTCTAGCCTTTACTGACCTTCAGGAGATTTTAATTTAGAAGAATCAACATGGCAATCTGCTATGTCTCCAGGTGATCTTCCCCAGAACAAAGGGTGATCACTGAAGACACGGTAAACTTTACCAGCCTAGATTCACCACCACACGAATCTTCAGAACAAACCTAACTGCCTCATTGTGTGTACTGTCCCCCACAAGCTCCCATCCCTGGAGAAAAGGTCTTTTTCTTCATCTTTACATTTCTCTAAAAATGTGCTGCCCTTTATTGAAGAGGTCTAAGACACCATTTGAGAACTATCATGTGATGTAGGTGTGTCTTCTATGTATCAGATGATTTCATTGGTTAATTAATAAAGAAAACTGCTTGGCCTAATAGGTTAGAAAATAAGTGGGTGGAGTAGACAGAACAGGAAGAAGGAAGTGAGGTAGATGGCTCAGACAATTGCCCTGCCTCTGCAACCAGATGCGATGAAGCTCCAGCACAAGATGGAAGTACGCTAGAAACTTCCCGGTAAGACACCGCTCATGGTGTTACATATATTATTAGATATGGGTCAGTCAAGATGGGTAAAAGAGGCTGAAAATAATGGGCCAGGCAGTGTTTAAAAGAATACAATTTGTGTGTTGTTATTTCGGGTTTTAAGCTAGCCGGTGGCCGAGAGCAGGGCGGTGGGAAACCGCCCGCAGCCCCTCACTACAATCATGTTCTGGCTATCTCCAATGTTATTATGAGATATGTCTGTTAATGAGCTTGTATTTGTCTTCCTATTGATAATTTCTTCAGCTATAAGGTTCCATCCCAAGCAAAAGAGTAATGAGAAACTGTTTAACAACCCCTCCAAGGTCATGTGAAGACTGAGCTCCATCCAGTGCACACCACCCAGGCCTTAGCTCCTGGACATGAATGGATTGTGTAAGTTTCCTTAAATTAAGGCAGCATACGCCTTACTTTTTTTGTGTCAGTGGCTAAGATAATGAGTTTTCTATCTCAATACTACCCAGTATAGTTTAAACAAATTTGTTGGTTTGGGGAAAAAAAAGAAACCCTGCCTGTTTTGCTTTACTTTTAAAACCACTTAATGTGATTCGTTCAATTTTTTAGTTTACTGATTCATTTGGCTCAAGTTTCTGCTTATAAATAAGTCTATCCCACTCGGTGAATTTTTGTTTTATATTATGCTTTGACAAATTCTGACAAAGCTAAAAAGAACGAAGCAACCACCTGCCTCTACTTCAAGTTCATCTTATGACAGTTTTAATCTTGCTAGGAGTGACTAGGAAAAGGGTGTTTGTAAAAACTGGAAAACATTTTATTCTGAATAGAATAAACAAATTATTTCCACTTGAAAGTAATTGTATTAACTTAGTATAAGGAGAATATTGTATATTGAGTTATAAAATGAGCCATAAATTTATTTTTTTCAATCCAGAAATAGCATAGGAACCTATACATGGTTTCACACATACTTGGATCACTTACTGTGATCTCAAATTTAGTTCGCCTCATAGTAAATTTCTCAACAGGAGACATGTTCCTACAAATGGTGGGAAGATTGGAAACCCAGTTGCAATCTGGGAAATGAGAAATTTGTATGTTTTCTTAAGTGTTTCCTTCTCTCTTCCCCTCTGTTTGAGACCAGGAGTTCCTGTCTCTATGATCATCTCCTAAAGGGGTGGATTCTATTGAGTGGAGGGGGTCTCACTTGAGAGAAGAACATGGATTGATGGGTGTTTAGTTTCCACCTGTACCGTTTCTAGTCATAGAGACTTACCCAAGATATTTGGCTTGTTGTAAATTAGTTTTTGCTTTCTACGGATATATGCAAGGGCACAGTAAATAAACCACTAAATGACCACCCCATTATTAGGAGGAATGTTTATTGTAGATGAGAAGAAACATTCAGAAGTGTCTGGAGGAGTCTAGAGAAGAGAGAAAATGAAGCCAGATAGACATGTTCTAAGCTATCTGCAATAAAAGTGAGGGAATAGTAGCGGGATGGGGGAAAACTTGACATTATACAGAAAAGAAATAGGTATCTGGGGAGGAGGGAAGCCCTAGTAACTGCAGCAGTCTGGGAGTCTAGGGTAGATGTGAGTGTTCTGAGGGGCCAGAATGCTAACATGGACTGCAAAATGTATAACTGGTGTGCATTGTAAATTGGTATAAGTTGTAAATAGAAACTGTAAGAGCCTGGAGTCTAGCACAGACTTTGATATGCAAACATAGGTGTATATCAATGGACTGTCACATTCCTCCTGCCTGAGGCAATGGAAGTGATTTGTTTTGGAAGATGAGGAACACATTTTATAAGTTCCTGAGGAATGCTGGCTTTTATCTAACTACCAGGAATCCTTCAATAATCAAGTTTGAGCTAAGCCAAGGCTGTCATTGCTGGACCTATGCACTACCTGAGACCTAACCACCATAAACTTTCTTTACAAATTTGAAGAAAGAAAGGGGATTGTCAAGGCTGTGCTATATCTATTTTTCAACAACAGAGTCCAAGTCATTGTAAACTTTTGTTCAGTGAGGTTTCCAACACTTTCCATCCTATAGTATCTACTGGCATAAAGACTATAATTTATGCCCTATTCACATTACCCAGTTTTATATTTCACCCGTCTATCACCTACAAACTACCTATTTCCTCAAATGGTTTCTGAATCAGTGTTACCATTGTAATAGTTTTTATTAATTAATAAAGTAAACTAAAACTCTTGTTGTGCATTCATTTTATGCTCATGTAAGAATTATTTTAACTTTCTGAAAACAATGTCTCACCAGAAATAAACCATTTCTATTTTTTTTAGGTTTTGAGATAATTCAATGACGTAATCTAACAATGACCACAGCAATAATAGTTATTTAATCGGCCATTTAGTTCTATGCAAACTCTCTTCCTAAACATTTACATTACACCTACTAATGCATTTAATCCACCAAGTTCTGCTATGTGAGCATTATTCTCATCTTAGAAGCAATAAAACTGTGCTATAAAAAGCCACAGAGCTAGCATCATAGCTGGTGACAAATCTTCTTAAGATGGAAAGGGAGCTAGAGGTCTTCTAATGGGAAGAAACCGTTCCCTGAGTCCTGTAACCACAGTTCCCTCTAACATATGGCCTGCAAGATGGCCGTTCAACTCCTTGCCAACTAAACAGGGGCTGAGGAGTCACAGTCCAGCTGAGTGAAAGTCATTTTCCCAGCCAGCCAATCCCCTCAAACAGACTTACTTTGTATTTAGCTCCAAAACCTCTTTTCTGGCCACCACCCCAATCTCTATGGATATTCTGTCCTCTGAACTCTGAAATCAGTCTTTAAGAAGCCATATATAATGATGGATTCTCATGATTATTGTTGCCATCTCCAGACTCCCCTCAAAACAACTTGGTCATTCGGGAGCTGCAGGGAACTTAAGAAAGACAAAAGCCTGCAGTTAACCTTTACGTCATGGTTAAGGATAAAAAACGTCATTCTTGGCTCAAAGTGATTATTCCAAACCAGGCTTATATGAAGGAGAGGAAAATGGTAAAATAAGACAATCCCATTCTTATCTGTAAAACACAGGTATAGCTGTCTAATACTTGGGAAAGAAGGAATAGAATACTGCTCAGAGAGAGAGGGCAAAGCGCCTAGAAACCTATGTCTTTAGCCTAGAGACTTGCATTCTGGGAAATCCATTCTATCCTATCTTTGAGACATTGGGCTTCGTATGCCTGAATGTCCCTAAGCAGGATCCTGATTACTGGTGGCTTAATACTTGAGCCTCACCTGTAATCAGCACCAAAGGTCTTTCAGAGAATGATGATTGTGGGGTGATATAAATCTCCTTGGCAGGTCAAGGGGTTCTCAAAAAATGGCCCAAAGATCCCTAGGGAAAGTGATGGAAAGTGGTTCATGAGGATTAAATTGTTTTCATGAAAACACTAAAAGGTTGTCCTCTGATTCTGACATTTTCAGGAAAAAAATGATGACCAACTGCTGAAGATGTTAACAAAATCCAAGAGAGTGACACCAACCGTACCAGCTGTTATTGCACTCTGCCACTGTGCACCCCAATTAAAGAGAAAGTTTTACTTAAGCATCTCCTTGATAAGTCAGTTTGAAAAGCAGGAATTTTATTAGACTTCTCCATCTTTCTAGTAAGGTTGGTGTTGACATAAGAAGCAGATGCAAATCACTTCTGCCTTCTTGACTTTATCTCAAAGAAAAACCTTTGTAACCACTTGGGCTATAGAATGGACTAGTCACTTGTCATAGTTAGCTTCAGCTGTCAACTTTACATAAACCTAGTGTCACTGGGGGAGAAGGATCCTCACCTAAACAAATGTCTCTGTTAGACTGGCATGCCTATGGGTCATTTTCTCAATTGCTAATTGATGTAGGATGGCCAGTCTATTGTGCCATCCCTTGGCTAGTGGGTCTGAGTATATAAGAAACAGAGTTGAGCTAGCCAGTAAACAGTGCCCCTTAGTAAATTCTGCTTTAAGCTGTTGCCTTTAGTACTTTTGGTGTACTTCAGTGATGGGATATAACCTATAAGCTAAAATAAGACCACCCGTCCCCATGCTGCGTGTGGTCAGGGTATTTACCACAGCAACCGAAATGCAAAGCAGAACAGCACTCATTTCATGGGCACTCTCGAGTTGGGAGTATGACTGAAAAATTGAGTGGTGAGCATTTTCAACATTTCAACAAAGGGGACTTTCTTTTCTGGGTCCATCTATTTGGTGTTCTGTAAGCTTCTTGTACTTTTATAGGCATTTCCTTCTCTAGAATAGGAAAATTTTCTTCTATGATTTTGTTGAAAATATTTTCTGGGACTTTGAGCTGGGTTTCTTCTCTTTCCTCTATACCTATTATTCTTAGGTTTGATCTTTTCATAGTTTTCCATATTTCCTGGGTGTATTGTGTCAGGAGCTTTTTTAGATTCGACATTTTCTTTGACCAATAAATCCATTTCTTCTATTGTATCTTCAATGTCTGAGATTATCTCTTTCATCTCCTGTATTCTGCTGGAAAAGCTTTTCCCTGTGGTTCCTGCTTAAATTACTAAACTTTTCGTTCCCAGAACACCCCAGTTTTAGTTTTCTATATTGATTCTATTTCCAATTTTAGGTCTTGAACAGTTTTATTTATTTATTTACAATGTTTGTTTGTGTTTTTCTGAATTTCTTTAAGGGATTTATTCATTTCCTCTTTAAGGACCACTACCATAATCATAAAGGTTGTTTTATGATTTTTTTTCTTTCTTGCGCTTCATCTGTGTTGGAGTATTCAGGCCTGCTGTGGTAAGATAGCTGAGCTCTGATGAAGACATATTGCCCTGACTGGTATTGATTGTGTTTTTATGATGGTCTCTTGGCATCTGGGTTTGGGATGCTCATAGGCGCTGATTTCTGGATTTGTTGTTGTTGAGTGGGTGTTTTATTTCTTGGTTTCTGCTTCCTCTCTGGATTTTCAGTGAGTGTGTTGTCTGTGTGCTTCCTGTTTTCCTGACCTGTCCAGTTGGTGTGTTCTCGGGGAAAGCCTGCTGGTGTTGGAGACTGGGATGAGTTGGGGAAAGGAAAGTTAGAGGAGATGGGGCTTTGTGATCCATTAAGAATGCAGTCATGAAGGGAAGGGAGACCACAGCATGTTTTCTGCTATAGAGTTGAGATGAGACTGGGGTATTGGAACTCAGGAGCAGTAGGAGAGGTGTGAATCTGCCTCCAGCCTTCTTGTTGCCCTGGAAAGAGCAGCTTTGGTTAACAGGGGGGTACTTCCTAGAGTTTAGGTCTGGGACAAAACAGCAAGTGATGGGGAGAAGGTTAGAATGGGGAGACCTTCAGGACCCACAGGGGATGGGAGTAGGAATGGCAGGGAAGTCTGCCAGGGGTATTCTGCTGCAGAGACTGGGGCATTGAGTCATGGAGAACAGATAGTGAAGAGAAGGTCTGTGGGCAGCCTACCTGGTTCTTGGGCGGGTGTAACCTGTGGCTTAGCAGGGCCTGCCTGTTGGAGTTGGGGGCTAGGATGCAGCAATGAGTTGGCAGAAAGAGGCTAAGAGGGGATGGCCCTGGGATCCTCAGGAGATGTGCAAAGGGGTAGAGGGAGATTAAATCTAGTGCTCTATTGTAGCACTAGGGATGAGACTGAGGGATTGCTTCTCTAAACTGGACTTTTTCAATGGTTTATTGTAAGAAAACATGAAACACACACACAGACACACACACACACACACACACACACACACACACACACACACACACACACACCTGAAACTATGTTTGCTAACCCAAAGCATAACAAACTTCATTAATACATGAGCAGATGACAGAACAAAGCAGGTGAGTGTAGTCACCTTGCATTTGTCTGGCACCTGATCATTTGAAAATCCTCTCAGCTCTCGCAGATCTTGCAGTGCTGCTGTGAGGTGGAGCAGACATTGTTATTGTTCTAGTAAGCAAGGACCAGACTGAAGACGGGAAGGAAATATCACTCCAGCACCTACATGACAGCTTGAGACATTGCCGTTCTGGAAGCCAGAGGTCCCACCCCACAGCATGGGCTCTTTTGGCTCTTCTGTGGGAACTGTAGCTTCTGCTGCTACTTTGGTTTTAAAAGGAAAACGGGAAGAGCCAGCAGCCATGCCCATTCCTTTGTTCTTGTTTGTAATGGAGTCTGTTCCATTTCTTTATTTGGAAATAGGAGTATTTGATTTTTAAATAAATTATACCATGCCTGGAAGTTTTACCTTATTAATATGCCCTTTCTGTCCATATGATTCCATATTGTTCCCTCCATAAGCCCAAACTCAAGAAACAAATGTCACTCTGTGGTATAGAGTCCAATTACTTGCTGCCTTTCTTTTCTCTTGCTTAGTATTACGTGTCAAAGTGCTCAAGTTGTAGCAGACAGAGATATAGTTATTTTGGTAATACACACTCCCATATTTTCCAGATGGTTAGATACAGATCAAATACGGAAAACACTTTCCAAATGTCTGTGCTGTTAGAAGAGATGCAGGAACTTAAAAAAAAAAAAATCAAAATACCCCAACACTTCAGGGCTTCACACTTCCGGTCATTCATTGTGTCACGTGACTAGGATGATAACTTTGAGTCTAGGACACTAGTAGTTTAGTATGTGGGTGAGAAGCTATCCTAGGGTCTGTGAATGTGATGGGAGAATTATGCACAGGCTCTACTTTTTGCCCACAGGCTGTAACTACAGACAATATCTTCTTAAGTCACTAGAAATGGTTCAGATTTTTATTTTCGGGTTATTGTAGGCCATTTCAGACAAAGTCATATTTGTATCATCCTCTGCCAGGCCACTCTCCTGATAATGAAGTTCTAATTGGTTTTGCCACATATCTCCCCACCACTCTCCCCACCTGCAGTTTCCATAGATGCAAAAAAAAAAAAAAACAAACAAACAAAAAAACGTTCCCCTAAATGTCAGCTCCCATGCAGAATGCCAACCTTTAGGGACAGCCATTGAAGCAGAGACTTGGTCCAGCTTAAGGCTGAGTAGATAGTAAAACATACAACTCCCACACACAGACATACACACACACACACACACACACACACACACACACACACTTTGACATAGAGACTATTTTGAGCTGACGGAGACTGACAAAAACTAGTATAAGAAAAGCTGTCTTCAGTATTGCTCTTGAAGAGAACCTGAGTTTGGTTCTCAGCACCCACATAAGATAGCTAGCAACCTCCTGCACTTCCTGGTCCAGCACCTTCTTCTGGCCTCAGGTATACATAGAGAGAGAGAGAGAGAAAGAGAGAGAGAGAGAGAGAGAGAGAGAGAGAGAGAGAGAGAGAGAGAGAAATTTAGAAAAAGAAAACTCTAACTGAAAGCAGACAGACACATTTACCGGAAATGACGCTAGACTGTCATCAGTACAGATATGGCCCCAGCAGGGTCTACACGGCAAACCTTGTCTACACGGTAAACCTTGCCAACTAGCCCCTATTTTGCCTTGAGTTCCCACATGTTTGCCTTCCCTCAAGTTTGTGCTCATGAAGCTCAAAATCTTTTTCCTTCATCTTGTTCTAAACAAAGCATGGGGCTTTTGCTAGAAGATCCTATACGGTCATTAGAAAGGCCCTGAGCATGCTCAGTTTCAGGAAAAAGGAAAAAGTAGCAGGTATATATATTGAGGGCTTGGAACCTGTGTTTAAAGGGTTGAAACAGCATATGAACCCTTTGGGGCATGCTCAACTTTCTCCAAAAAGCCTCAGCCAAAGAAACAGGAAAGGACACCCTGATGGAGTAGCGGTGCAGATGCCTGCTGCACTCACTAGCTAACATAGTTGCTTCTCCGAAAAGTCATTGCTCTCTCCCTGATATAATAGACATGGGATTTAATATAATATAGTTTCCATGGGCTCCCGTGCATATGTACAATACACATATTAAAACATCTTTGTTTTCTCCTACTCATCTGACTTTCATAGTTCTAAATCGCAGGGCTCTGACCAGTTAAGCTGAGAATGAAGCCTCTACCCTGCCCCCATGAGGTCCTCTAAGACCTGTGGCTCTTTGACCTCACAACCATTAGCAGCATGGGGAATGCAGGATTTGTATATAGCTGCTGCTGCCTTAAATCCCAAGGTGGCCAGCCTTTGCAGTGCTCAACAAAGGGACCCTTTCTAATACTCACTGCTCATGCCGTTTCCTCTGCTAGCACCTCAAGTCTATCAAATAGGGACCTCCAATGAAGCCACCTCTCACAGAGCATCTGGGCTACCACGTGGCTGTCTCCTGACTGGGAAGCTGGGTGAGGCGGAGAGAATCACCACCCCAGTAATGCCCTGATCCTGCCACATTCCCAGCCGGGCTTCAGAAAGCAGCCTGCCTGTCAATTTTTTCTGAACATTCCCTGTGGAGTTTTGCTCGCTTTCAATGCCGAGCTCTGCCAAACCATCCTGTCTCAAACCTTTTTTTAGCAGTCGATTACCTGCCCCCAGCTTCTCTTTTCTCATCTGTGGATAAGGGACAAAGATACCCACTTGTAAAAACGTGGGAGTTCCCAGAACAAAGACACCTTCCTTGTTATTATCAAAGGAGACACAATGACTCAGTCAGCACAGAGAAGCACCAGCCCTCCCTAACGGTCTCTGCATGCTGGCTGTGGTTCAGCCCCGTCGATTCTCTTACACAGTGGAAGCTATTACACCTGGGCTCTTAGCAATCAAGCACACAGCCCCCAAGGTACCCTTTTCACAGGAAAGAGAAGGATGCTGGCAACTCTGAGAATGTAGGTTCCTGTCCACAAGATAAACTAATGGAGTGCCGGGCGGTGGTGGCACACGCCTTTAATCCCAGCACTCGGGAGGCAGAGGCAGGCGGATCTCTATGAGTTCGAGGCCAACCTGGGCTACAAGAGCTAGTTCCGGGACAGTCTCCGAAAGATACAGAAGAAACCCTGTCTCGAAAAAAAAAAAAAAAAAAAAGATAAACTAATGGTTTTAAACCCTGGCTACCCCTTGGGGTCATGAGGGAGGTTATGAAAAATACTAGTTTTTTGTTTGTTTGTTTGTTTGTTTGTTTGTTTTGTCTGGGGTGAAGCCAGTGGCTTGATTGGCCTAAGGTGAGATGCAGCCAGTTGTAAATTTAGAGTTTCCACACATGGTTCAACTATGCAAAGATTGAGAGCCAGAGAAGATTTTGACCATCTCATCCAGTGCCAGATCTTGGTTTATAACATTAGCACATTAGTTTCCTCGGGGCCAGCGGTCAACCCTAGGCAGCAATCATGAAATCGGTAGAAAGAAAAATGTGCTCGATTCACTAATCCACAGTTGGAATTTTTAATTCAGTCCAAGGACAGACAAGATTGCTCAGTGGGTAAGGGTGCCTGTCACCACACCTGGCAACCTGAGTTTGACTCAGGGATCCACATGGTGGGAAGAGAGACCCAGCTCCACCAAGGTGTTCTCCGAGCTCCACAACGCACCACACCATGAGCATGTGAACAGATACAAAATAATTGTAATTTGTAAAAATGAAGGCCAGGTGGTGGTGGCACATATCTTTAATCCCAGCACTCGAGAGGCAGAGGCAGGCTTATCTCTGTGAGTTCGAGGCCAGCCTGGTTTACAGAGTGAGTTCCAGGGCAGGCCCCAAAGCTACAGTGAAACCCCATCTCAGGGGGGAAGGGGAAGAAAAGAAGGAGAAAAGGAAAGGAAAAGAAATGCAGCCCAGCAAGCAAAAGGCAGAAGCAGGTGGTCCTCTGTGAGTTCAAGGCTAGCCTGGTCTACATAGCAAGTGCTAGACCAGTCCAACCAGAGCTATTATTGTGAAACCCTGGGAGAGAGGGGGAGACAGAGACAGAGAGACAGAGAGCTAGAATACAGGGTGCACGGGGGTAAAGGCAAACTCAAGTTGGATCTGGGGTTGTTTATTCTCTTGTGGGTCATCTGGACTGTGTTGCATTGGTCACTACCATTACTGACTTCCAACAGTCCACAGCAACTGGTCAGACCCTGGAACACTTAGACAAAGCAAGAAGCATACTTCACATTCCTCTTCTTGGGAAAGAACAAAATTACATATAAAATGGTCACAATTCCTCCAGTTTTATTTTCCCAACTCGGGTCAGGTGGGGTAAATAAAAGGGTAAGTGGAACCGAAAGCTTTTTCCTCAAGGAGGACTTTCAGAAAGCATATCCCATATTTTGTCCCTTCAGATCCCTTTGTAGCCCTCATATCTGGGCAAGAAGTGAGGACAGTACCAGGTAGCATACCCAAGCTCCCTCCAAGGGTCCCAGCTAGAGGAAAAGAACCAGTGATGGCAATATCTTGTGTATGCTGCCACCTTCTGGGGAGGGCAAGTATTTCATCCCACACCTGCAGCCAGTATTGCCACCCATTTTACAGATGATAATATTGACAAATCATTCCGTCTTCATCCACCAAGGTCAAGCTCAGACCCATAACTTCTAAGTTTCATAATTTCTGCATACCATACACATGTATAAAATGATTCCTTCTTTGTTTGATTTGGCTTACTTTTTTTTTTCTTGAGCAGGTTTTCCTATAGCCCAGGCTGGAGTTACAATTGCTTGCTATCATGCCCGGCTTTGATCTTCTTTCTCGAGGGCATAAATACCATTCTAAACCCAAGTATTTGCCCCAAGATCACTGGATAAAGCTAACAGAGCACACTTAACCAGTTTCTATGGTCGGCGAGTTCTTGAAGCAGCTGACAATTTAAATGATCCAGTTGAACTTGCACAAGAGGAAGCTGTAGACACAGTAGAGACTTCTTTTTCCAACCTCCCTCTCAAGTCTCTCACCCCTATACTCAACCACCTCTGGCCAGCTGTAGCACCTAGGCATCATTTCTTTGCACATGGATCCTTTCCTGGAACCCCTTCAAGCAGCCTGCCACAACTCCCATGTTGATGATCAACCAGGCAGAGTCCTGGCAGCACCTAATCACCCTAGAAGAGAAGAGAAACGCACCTACCTCGCCCCAGCCTGCTCTCATGTGGTGAATTGAGATGAGAACATTGTTAGGGCCACCCAGGCTTAGGGAGGCTTCGGAGAGTTAGAAGGAGCCCCAAGAACCAATCGTGTACAACAGAGTGACAAAGACACCACCACCCTTGGTGACAAATGGTCTTCCTCTGTGCTTCTGCCTCTGGGTGAATGGGGCTGAGCCATGCACCCTGGGAACACCAAAGCAGACCCACCTATGGAACTGAGCCAAAGGTTCTCAAAACAAGAGATCCAAATAAACACTTTGAAAGTGTTCAGCATCCTTAGCTAAAAGGTGAATACAGGTTAAAAAAATACTTTAAGATGCCAAGTCACCCCAGTCTCAATGGCCATCATCAAGAAATAGAATTTTCAACACACGCCGGTGTGGGTGTTGAAACCCTTCACACTGTTGGTAGGAGTGCAAACCAGTGCAGACACGCTAAAATCAATCTGAATGTTTCTCAAAAACTCAAAAAAAAAAAAAACAAAAAAAAACAAAAAAAAACAACTACCATATAGCCCAGTTAAATCACTGCTGGGCAGGTACCCGATCACAGAGATACTTGCACATCCATGCCCATTATGACTCAATGCACAATAGCCAGGAACTGGAATCAATCAAGATGTCCATCAACTGATACACAGATAAGATGATACGGTCTATATATACACAGTGGGATATCACTCAGCTTTAAAGAAAAGTGAACTCATGGCATTTTCAGGTAAATAAATAAAACTGGAAAAGTTATACTGAGGGAGGTCACCCAGACACAGAAAGACAAATGTCACATGTCCTTTCTCATTTGTGGATCCTAGCTTTACGTCTTTTGTGTTGTGTATTTAACCTAAATTAAGTGTAGAGGCCAGGAAACTAGAAACAGGTCACCAGGAGGATGACTTTAAGGATGGCTTAAAGGAGAGAATAGAGTAAAAACATAGGTAAAATCGAAGTAGGGATGGGGAATGTTAGGAGCAGAAAGATGTAAACATGGAAGGAGGTGGGAAATGGGGATATGAGGTATTGGCAGAAGGCGTGACCAGACCAAGAGTACACAAAGAAGTCTTTTGGAAGAGCCATAGATGATGGAGAGAGCTCTGAAATGCTGACTTCTGGTTATAGCCTGGCTGTTGTGTGTTTCAACTCACACACAGTAAAGGTTACCTTGTGGTTGTGTGATTACCTACACAAGAGCAGGCCAGTCAAAAATTCCAGAATTGGTCGGGGAGGGGCCATGAGCCCACACCCCTGCTGGAGGGTTTATTGGCAGTATTGACAGTTAATGTCTACTCAGAAAGAAGAGCTGCTCTCCTTGGGGACTGTGGCCATCACTGGTAGGTTGTCACACCCTGGTAGGTTGCCCCACACCCATGTGCAGATGGGTAGCACTAACTGGACTCAGGGACTATTAGCAACAAAAAATAAGAATACATGGGATGGGGCAGAGGAGTTCCAGGAAGGTAATGGTGGATGGATAGGATCAATATATTATATAAATGTATGAAATTTCCAAAGAATAAAATTAGTACTTTAAAAAAAAGCAGGGGCCCCATCCCCAAAACATTTTCCTTATCCTAGTCTTCAGACTTCTGGGTTTCCTTGTCCTGTTGATAAATTAAAGGAAATGCTTTACCAGAAAGAGAGGAGAGATAGTATCCCCCATACAGGTCTCAGGCAGAGCTGAGCAAGTCATCAGTATCTTCTCCATCCCTGAATACCTCCAGACCCATCTTAGCTCCATCTATGGTCATGACAAAATAAGAAAAAGAAATAGTGCTTGAGTATCCTAGGGAGAAGAGACCCAGATGTCTTGTTTAAGAATGAAAGAAATTCAATCCTTGTGTCCAAAAAACAGTTCTATCCCTGAAGTCAGGTCCTAGTGGATGTTCAGGAGCCGGCAACACACATCCAAATGTTCCTCCAACAAGAAGAGTCTGAGGCATGAAGATGCTCATGAACCCGAGAAACCTATGTTGTGCCTCCATAAATTGAACATAGAAACACAGATTTGAGCCCCTGTTTGGGATAGAGTTCCTGTTTGCAGGTAGTGAGCATTTGCTCCTAGGACTGTCTATGATTTCCAGTAGTCTTGAGGCACACCAGATTTTCAAGTCCAAAGACACTTGCCCACCACCAGGAGGAGACAGAATCTGTCTGGACTTCAAAGATGGTAGAGCAGTTCCCAATGCTAATTTTCCTCTTCGTTTTGTTTTTTGTTTATTTTTTTGGTTTGCTTTCTGTCCGTACTGCCTAATGAACACAAAAGGAGCTTAATAAAAGCTGTACACAAAAAACAAACCCATGCCTTTTTCTACAGCACCCAAACTTCCAAAAGCAGCAAAGGACCCCTTAGAAAGAACCTCTTTTGATGTCTTAAAGTTTTGTCTTCTAACACAATCATCTCTGCATTTTCTCCCAGAACTGACTGTGTAAACCTTCCGTGGTGAGCCAATGAGTCCTTTAGGGAAACTTGCTCCAGAGTAGTAAACACACAAACTACCAGCCCCGCATCTGTTTCCACAAGAAATTCAAATAAATTGTCTAAAGATGCAATGCCCTTGATGCAGACAGCTGACTTCTCTGAGCTCTTCAAGAAGCAGTTCTATGAAAAATTTAGATTCGCATCCTTCAAAGAACTGAAGCGTCTCACCGTGAAGTTGACGCTGGGCGCTGCCAGAAATGACTTGGAAGTTTTTCAAGTTTTGTGTACTCTTCAAAATCAGAGCCTAATATTCTCTTTGTAGGACTCTGAAGGGCCTGACTGTGGAGAGGGGTGGGGTTATTTCCAAAGTAAACAAATAACCCTCTTAATGACTTCTCCACACTTCATCCGTCTTCATAAAGACACCTGGCTATTTCATTTTACCCATGCAGAAAAGGGGAAATCTTTGTCTACCTCAAGATGATGTCTGGGCCCCTGTCACAAAAGACAGATTAACGAACAATTTCATATTTCAAATAACATGAGAGTCTTCATGGGAAGCAAAGATCTGAAGAACCAATTCAATCTGAGCACTTTTTTACTAGTTTTTTCTAAAGAACAACAAATAGGAAAGAACAAAAATGGTATGTATACACTAAAAGGAGGAAACAGAAAACCTGAGCAAGTTCTGCCCATTCGGATCCCTGACCATCTCTGGTGATAAGGACATGGCTCTCCTCCAGGCATAGTGAGGGCAGCTCTCACAGCAGGGTCTTCTGATCTCCTTCATGGAAGACCAGAAGGTCCTTAGCACTCGCTGCTCCTCTAATTCCTTCAACTTAAAATGCTCAATAGGCCAAAGTTCAGTTTGGTGGATGTATGCCCTGAAACACCCCAGTCGACATTTGGCTTGTTTTAGCTCTCAGACACAACTTACCTGAGTTCTTTATTAGTTCATTCTGACTTCCAAGAGTAAGGCAAGTTAGCCTGATAGCCTACAATCCCAGAACTCAGGAGGCTGGAGCAGGAGAATTATGTGTCAAAGGTCACCCTGAGTCTCAAAAAAAAAAAAAAAAAAAAAAAAGATATAACACTCCAAAAATTGCTTTAAAGGAAAGTATAAAACTAGACCCAAAATACAGACTAGATGAATTTTTTGAATCTTCCCCCAAAGCTTTAAAATAAAAAGCACCAGTTTCTTGATAGATAATTTACCCACAAAATAGTAAAAGCGTAGGCTACTAAATAATAGCCCACCATCTACCCATGCAACTGTCATCAAAGCATCTCTTTGAAACAAACAACATAAGACCAAGAGAGCTATACTAAGCCTTTCTGAAGTGAATCAGGAAAAGTGGAGCAGTGCCAGCTCCCATTAGGTGTATTTAAAATCAGCAATCACACCCTGAGGGCACAGTTCTCTAACTACTATGGGTCGTAATCCCTATGGCGGAAAGGGGAAACCCTTTCATGGGGGCCACTTAAAACCATTGGAAAACTATCTAGATTACAATCACAACAGTAGCAAAACTACAGTTATGAAGTAGGAACAAAAATAACTTTATGGTTGGGGCTCACCACAAGATGAGGAACTGTATTAAAGGGGCACAGCATTAAGAAGGTTGAGAACCACTGCCTTGAGACCTACTTGGTTGCAGGTACACCATTCTAGGTCTGGAATGGAAAACATGAAAAAAAAATCATGTAAAACCCTCAAGAAAAATGTAATGAAAGAACTGTGTGCAAGGGTTTTGAGAAGCCAAAAGAGAGAGCAGAGAAGATGCACGGACCCTCAAAGAGCTGAGGCAGAGTCCCTAGAAGACGCGACACCTGCTCTGCATATTGGACCACACCAGCACCCTCCAGGCAAAGAGACGGTGGTAGATGCAGGCAGAGGACGCACGCACCTCCTTCCAAAGATGCGTGGGACTCTTCCAGGAAGAGAGCCACTGGAAGCAGCTGGAGGAGGGAGTGTGGTGAAGGCCTTCTGGAGTTTGGAATGCATCTTCAGATAACAGGGAGTCCGTGGGGGCTTTAAGACAAGGTGTAAACCAAGATGTGCTAACCAGAAATACATCTGGCAGAAATGGAGATGACGGATTCAGGGGGGAAGAAACGGGTGAGGGGGGAAGCAGACAGCTTTCTCCCTCTGCTTCCTTCCAAGCATACAGATCATCCCTGGGGGTGCCATGATGTTCTGAGAAGCAGCCCTAATATGCTCTGGCAAGGACAAACTCTACCTATGAAGTGCCCTTTGGCACCCGCCACAGGACGGCTGATGCTGCAGGGGCAGTGGTTTTGTTCTGGCCACAGGCGTTATTATGCGTGCAGCAAACATTCAAAGAAAACGCAGTGTTTCTGTTGGCAGATCCTTCATGTTGACTCCTCCAGTTTCTCAATATGCTGGTGTTCTAATGTCACCCTTGACTGTTTCAAAGCGACGATTTCTGTAGCAGCTCTTCTCAAATTATCCAACAAGGCGTGAATTTGTTAACTCTTTCCAACAGCAGCAAAGATAGCTAAAACGTTTGTCTCTGGCCCGGTAACTATGGAAACAGAATCAGGGTTCAATTTCTGGAGCTCTGAGTACTAAGTTCACACTGGAATGTGGAGAGATACAGAGACCTGAAGTGTTTTCCTTGAAATAGATTTCAAAAGCTCCGTAACCCCTCCTGGAACTGTGCAATAGTGGCCCTGCTTTCATCTCTTCCTTCCTTCCTTCCTTCCTTCCTTCCTTCCTTCCTTCCTTCCTTCCATCCTTCTTTGCCTTCTTCCTTCCTGGTAGAATGATTTTGACAATTACCCTTCATTATCAACTTGACTGGATTTAGAATTATATAAGAAACACTCTTCTGGCCATGGCAATGAGGGCATTCCACAGAGCTTCTACTGGGGAGGAAAGCCCCCCCCCCCGAACCTGCGCAGTGCCATCTTATGGGCTAGGATCCTAGACTGAAAAGAATAAAAAGATTAAGTGAGCTGAGTACCAGAAATCATCTCTCTCTGCTGCCTATGAGCACGATGTAATTCATGATCAGTCTCCCGTTCCTGGCCCCACACCTTCCTGCAGCGATGAACTGTGACCCACATCAGATCTTCCTCCCTCAAGTTGCCTGAGTCATAAACTGTGCCACAGCGATGAGAATGAATCCCTAATACCGTGGCTGATTTGATCATTTGATCTGCATTTTCTTGATCCCTTTAAATAGAGATCAATTGCTCCCAAGGCATCCATTGTAAACCACTTCCTGTTTTGAATGACATCTTCCAGAAAGCCAAAATAGACCCTTCTGGTCTTCCAGATCAAATCCTATCGAGGAACAAGAGTGAATCACAGCTTTTGAGAGAGAACTGCTTAGTGAGATGATTTTGGGGGGGGTCTGGAAAAGAAGAGAGCTACACTAACAATGAGAAGCCACTGAGAAGACAGAGGACCCCTTGTCTTCAAGCATGAGCACACCGCTAGGCTGCAGATCAACGTCCCCACAATGGGCCTATGCCTTTCTTGCCTGTCTTCCCTTCCACATCTCAGGCAGAGTCTTAGCCTTACTGGCATTGTCACAGGGCTTGGCATGCCACCATAAAGAAGAGTAATACTGTATGTATATGGATGGACCTATGTCACCCTGGGCACTATGTCATTGAATTCAGACAGGTATGATGCTACCAAAAGTAGTTAGTATCCCCACCCCCCACTTTACATAAAGAAGGACCATGGTGCCCAGTTTTTGTTTTGGTTTGTTTGGTTGGGTTTTTGGCTTTTTGAGACAGGGTTTCTCTGTGTAGCCTTGGCTGCCCTGGAACTCACTCTATAGACCAGGCTGGCCTCAAACTCACAGAGATCCACCTGCCTCTGCCTCCCAAGTGCTGGGATTAAAGGTGTGCACCACCACCGTTCAGTTCCATACTGTGCATTTTGCTTTTGCATTAGAAACTGAAGCTCAGTTACTCTCCAGGAAGAGTGAGCAAACACTTGAACCCAGTCCCATGTCTTCAACCTCCAGCTCCTTCCACCCACCTCAGTGCCTCTGCAAAAAAATAGATGGAAGCAATTACATCTCTGCAGTAATTCTCCTTAGTCTACATGCATGCAGACTGATACATGTGACAGGATTACACTTTAAACAAACGACAACAGGGCAAGCTCAAACATGTATTTCACCTATGCTGTAAAATCAAGAAAATGGTTTCCACAGGGAAAAGAATTTTCTGGAAGACCAAGGTGCACTCTTGAAAGCATAATAGCTATGACCCCATAGACAGAAGCAGCAGTGGCAGTGGCAACAAGAACAGCTAGGAACTTTTTAAAATTACAGTCTCAGGTCCTGCCCTGAAGGATCAGGGGCCACGCTTTAATAAGGTCAGGCAATTCATACATGCATACAGTTTGAAGAAAAACCGCCCTCGGCTCTTTAAACCTTGACAGTGTTTCTCCCAATTATCCCTACATTATCTTACTATCGTATCCCCTTACTGACACTCCAACAATCCTATGTAGGATTTCCATGACTTTTCACATAGCATGAGGCTCTGCCAATGGTCAGGCTCCCTGAAGGATTGATATAACGGATATTTGCAATTCAGTTTGCTGCCACAATCTAACCACAGAGCAATTTGAGTAGATTGGTTTCCAGAAGTTCAATCAATAATATAATCTGTGGCTCTAAATCTTGGATGCAGGTGAGAGCCACTTGGGGAACACTCAAGAAGACTGATGCTCACCTTCTACCCAAATTCAGTTGAGTCAGATGCTCATATGCCGTTACAGTGGAAAGTCTGGCCTAACCCGTCAGTTATACCATATTGTATATAGCAGATTCTCAGCAATCAGAGAGAATCTGTGCATTCTATTTCAAACCACAGTATTGACTTAGAACAATATTTCCTCTCAGGGACAGCCAGGTGAATTTATTCAACTCCAGCTGTCCTCTTGTCCCTCACAATGACACTAAAGTTAACTCATACAGACCACAAGCCATGACAGCGAAGGCCCCCATGTCAACAGTAGGGACTGGGGGAGGACAGGCAGGAGGAACACAGGTGGGAGCTTTCAGGTCAGCTTCTGAGTAGAGCTATTTGTTCTATGAAAGCCTTTGCTTTCCCCAAAGCCACTGTTGCCATGCAGAAGTCCATGGCAGTTTCTTCTGGTTTCTGCTTGGGAAATACAGTAAGCTGAGCGCACTGATGGTCTAATTCATGCTTTCTGGGCCTTCAAGCCATTTGCCATGTGATGTTACAGTTCCTACCACAAACAAGAGCACCCTCCCCTTACACTTTGAATATGAGCTTTGACTCACATAATGCAATACAAGTGACAGTGTATCCGCTCCAAAATAGGACTCGGGAGGCCTCGGACACCCCTCTTCTTTTCTTTTGGAGTCCTTCTTAGCTCTGGAGACAAATCCGAGGTAGCCCACTGGAAGACTAGAATCCACATACGAGAGACACCAATGTTCCAGCATCGCCTGTGAGAGTCCTGCCAAGGTCAGCAGAGCTTCACACATAGCCCACAGCTGACTAGAGCTAGCTGGGATGAGACAAATAACTGATTGGCCAATTCTTTTAAGGTCAGAGAGACAGAACTTAGTAATGCGGTCACCTTCTGGTTCCTACATCAAGAGAAAATCTATCTTTAGAAGAACTAGAGTGCCGGGCGGTGGTGGCGCACGCCTTTAATCCCAGCACTCGGGAGGCAGAGGCAGGCGGATCTCTGTGAGTTCGAGGCCAGCCTGGTCTACAAGAGTTAGTTCCAGGACAGGCTCTAAAAAAAGGCTGCAGAGAAACCCTGTCTCGAAAAACAAAAAAAAACAAACAAACAAAAAAAAAAGAACTAGAAATCTCTTCGTTTGTCCTCTCAAGAAGCATCTGGGGTGTGTGTGTGTGTGTGTGTGTGTGTGTGTGTGTGTGTCTGTGTGTGTGTGTCTGTGTGTGTCTGTGTGTGTCTGTCTGTGTGTGTATGTGTGTGTGTGTGTATTTAGTGTATGAGGTGGGTAAGACAGGTCTCTCTATGTCCTCCTGATGTCCTGGAATTCACTAAAGATCAGGCTGACCTCAAACTCACAGGGATCCATTTGCCTCTGCCTCCCAAGTGCTGGGATTGAAGCTGTGCGCCACCATGCCTGGCTTCAAGAAGCATTTGTGCCATGGGTGCATACATGCATTTTCTTGTTAGTTAAGATGGGGGCTTCCCCCATCATCTTGACAGCTGAACACAGAGCACCGAGCAGCCCATCTGCTCTGTTTCTCACTGTCTGACATCTTAACTACTGAGCTAAGTTAACCTCGCCGCCCTGATCTCTTTCTTCAATCTGCCATGCCAAGCACAAAGGACCCATCAACAACAGCTTCATAATACTTTTCAAATATATTCACAACAGGTAATTTTGCCCTTCTCATAGTCAGTGTTTGGCCAGTTCTTGCTCCCCAAAACTGCTGTTGGCAGTGTCTTTTTTATTTAAATTCTTTAATTTAAATAAAGTACAAGTAATGACACAGATTTTGCTACCCTCCAAAGCCAGAAACCCTTAGCTCAAGAACTGTGGAGCTATATTCTAACTATGAGCAAAGACCTTGCAGTTCTTTACTGAAACACACTGTGGGTTGGTTTCCTTAGGGAATCTTGGGGATTAACTGTAGGTTAAGTAAACATACCACAAAGAGATCTTTGTTCCTTCATATTTTATGCACCAGTATTCTTTGTCGTTTGTTGGATGTCATGAAGGTACTGAGACAGGGCTATGACACCTGCTGCAAGATGGTGTCTCCTAGACATGACAGGAAAGCCTTACTAATGAAACTGTACCAATGTACACTCGTGTAAACAACACGTGCACAATGAGAACAGTAGCTGATACGCCAGGGTGGATGGAGGAAATTTCACAAGGCCTCATCCCTAGACAAAAACCTATAGGCAATTCATGGCTCCTGATAGATTATCCAGTCTCTCTCTCTGTGTCTCTCTCTCTGTCTCTCTGTCTCTCTCTCTCTGTCTCTCTGTCTCTCTCTTTCTCTCTCTCTCTGTCTCTCTCTCTGTCTCTCTGTCTCTCTCTCTGTCTCTCTGTCTCTCTGTCTCTCTGTCTCTCTCTGTCTCTGTCTCTCTCTCTGTGTGTATGTATGTATGTATGTATGTATGTATGTAGTGTGTGTTTAGCATGTGGTCAGCCCTAAACATGTATATACAAGTGGTCAGCTTTAAACATATGTACATACAAGCGACACCAAATTGTCTTAGTAGATTATGTACATGTGCATGTGTTTGTGGTGTGTGTGTTAAAAATAATTAAGAAGGGGCCATGAATTTGGGAGGGAAATGTGGCATAGAAAGAGCTGTGAGGGGATAGGGAGGGGTAGAAATTATACAAATACTATACTTATATATGAAATTTCAAAAAAAGAATTTAAATAAAAAAGAAGACAATGCCAACAGCAGTTTTGGGGGGCAAGAAATAGCCAAACACTGACTATGAGAAGTTACATTAATAAGACAAGCAAGACATAGGTGACACACACCTATAATCTCATCATGCGAAAGATCAGGCACAAAGATCATGAACTAAAGCTCAGCCTAGAGAACATAACAAGAGCCCATCTCAAAACAAACACAAAACAAAGCATTAGTACTATGAGAATTCAGTAATCTCAAAAGAGTTGAACAAAATGTGCCACATTTTCTTTACCCATTCATCGGTTGAGGGGCATCTAGGTTGTTTCCAGGTTCTGGCTATTACAAATAATGCTGCTATGAATATAGTTGAACAAATGTCTTTGTAGAATAACTGGGCATCTTTGAGGTATATGCCCAAGAGTGGTATTGCTGGATCCTGAGGTAGGTTGATTCCCAATTTTCTGAGAAACCATCATACTGATTTCCAAAGTGGTTGTACAAGTTTGCATTCCCACCAGCAATGGATGAGTGTTCCCCCTACTCCACATCCTCTCCAGCATAAGCTATCCTTGGTGTTTTTGATCTTAGCCATTCTGACAGGTATAAGATAGTATCTTAGAATTGTTTTGATTTGCATTTCCCTGATGGCTAAGGATGTTGAACATTTCCTTAAGTGTCTTTCAACCATTTGAGATTCTCCTGTTGAGAATTCTCTGTTTAGTTCTTTACCCCATTTTTAATTGGATTATGTGGAATTTTGATGTCTAATTTCTTGAGTCCTTTATATATTTAGGAGATAAGTCCTTTGATGTGGGGTTGGTGAAGATCTTTTCCCATTCAGTAGGCTGCCTTTTTGTCTTACTGACTGTGTCCTTTGCTTTACAGAAGCTTCTCAGTTTGAGGAGGTCCCATTTATTTATTGTTGCTCTCAGTGTCTGTGCTACTTGGGTTATATTTAGGAAGTGGTCTCCTGTGCCCATGCATTAGTAAATAAAACATAATTATAGTAAATTACAATTAGCAGGAAAATACAATGACATCTTGAAATTTGCATGCAAATGGATGGAACTATCCTGAGTGAGGTAACCCAGACCCCATAAAGATGAATATGGTATGTACTCACTCATAAGTGGATACTATCTATAAATAAAGGATATTGAGCCTATAGTTCACGATCCCAGAAAAGCTAAATAACAAGGTGAACCCTTAGAAAACATATATAGGTCCACCTGAAAAGTCAAAATAGACAAGATTGAATGACAAAATTGGGAATATAGGGGTGGGAGAAGAAAGGGTGAAAGGAGAAGAGGAGGGGAGAAGGGGAGGGGTGAGGAGAACTTGGACGAATGGGATAGTCAAGATGGAGGAAGGACATAGATGAGAGCAAGGAAAGAGATATCTTGATTGAGGGAGCCATTTTGGGGCTAGCAAGAAACCTGACTCTAGAGAAGTTCCTAGGAATCCACAAGGATGATCCCAGCTAAGACCCTAAGCAATAGAGGAGAAGGTACCCAAACTGGCCTTGCCCTGTAGTCAGATTAATGTATATCTTAAATATCCCCATAGAACCTTCATCCAGCAACTGATGGAAACAGAGGCAGAGACCCACATCAGAGCACTGGACTGAGCTCCCAAAGTCCAGTTGAAGAATGGGAGGAGTGAGTGAGATTATGAGCAAAGAGGTCAAGACCATGATGGGGACACCCACTGAAACAGTTTACCTGAGCTAATGGGAGCTCACCAACAACAGCCAGACTGGGAAGGAACAAGCATAAGACCAAACTAGTCTCTCTGAATGTGGGTGACAGTTGCATGACTGGGACAGACTGAGGGGTCATTAGCAGTGGCACCAGGATTTATCTCTACTGCATGTGCTGACTTTTTGGAAACCTATTCTCTTTGGATGGATACCTTCCTCAGCCTAGATATAGTAGGGAGGGCCTTGGACCTTCCCCAAAGCAATAAGCTTTATCCTCTCTGAGGATTAAATGGGGGTCAGGGGAGTGTGTGGGCAGCAGGAGCTTGACACAGGTGGTCACACTACAGCCACAGCAAAGAGGGAGAGAATGATGGGTGAATAATGCATGCCAGCTTACACACACACACACACACACACACACACACCTCTGTCAAAGGCTTCAGGAAAATATGAAAGAAATTCTGCTCACTGGAGTTCCAATCTATTCAACCCCAATCCTGGTGAGAGACACCCCAGAGAGAAAACAAAAGTATGTGGTTTCTCCTCTGGAATGGAAAAAGCTGGGGATGCAAGAAAATAGGAGCAGCCAATGATTGTGGAGCAGATGGCAGACAGTGCCACACACACACACGTTTTGGGAACAGACTGTGCCCAGCCATTTTCTGTGGAATTACAGAGCAGAAAGGGCAGCAGATGGTCAATCCTTCCCACGCCACTCCAGCAGGCATGAGCAGTGTTTGTCATTGGTCCCAGTACCTGGGAGATGTGAGTTGTAGTCTGGACCCAAAGAAGCATGGAATGTAAGTCCAGTCAACATTTGGAGAAGTGCTCAAACACACTTCTTGCTAGATAGCTAGTTTGACATTAGCAGGCTTAAAGGTCACTGGAATGGTTCCCACATGATCAGCGGCCTGTAAAACATGGAACTGGAACAATGGAATTCCGGTGATGGTTAAAAGAATGGTATCTGAGATGGTTCTGAGACAGGGCATGCTAAACCACCTGAAAGAGTGTCAGATTACTGTCTAGAGCTGGACATGGTGGCATAAGAGTGTCATTTTAGCATCTGGGAAGTAGAGGCAGGAGAATTAGGAGGTCAAAGCCAGCCTCAGTCATATAGAAAATTGGGGCCAGATTGTGCTTTATAAAACTTTGTCATAAAACAAAACAAAAAGCCACTATCTACCTGGGGGGTGCTGGTGAAGAACACAGGCATATGGCTGTCCCCACCTTGAGAATTAATTCGGTGCTTTTATCAATCACCTGGGCAAGAAAACGTCCTTCAGGGGAACCTGTCGATTACAGAGACTTTAGAAGAACCTACCAAGCCTACTCCAACTACTGGTGAACACAGCAGTTTCTTTGGCCATCACTCACTCCCACTCCTTAGGTCCGTGTCCTCTGCAGTGATCCTGTTGGCCGTCGCCCACTATCACCCCTTGAGGGTGTTGTCTTCCGCAATGATCTTCGTTGCCCTCGCTTGTTCTCACCCAATGAGTGTACTTCACTTTACTCTGCAATAAACACCAACCAAGTCTCCTCTGAACTCTCTCAGTGGAGATCAAACGAACAATGAGCCAAGGGGAGGTCAGATCAAGAGCCAGTGAGCGACTCTTACTCAACCTTCTTCAGTGAGGACATTTTACCATTTGTGTCTGAAGCAGCCCTGGGTTAATAACCTGTCACCAAACTGCAGGGATGTGGTAACACAGTGATCCATCCATGGTGGCTAGTCGTCAGAGAACCCGTGAGAAGAAACATGGCATTGGTGAGGTTGACAGCAGTATATGGAGGGAAAGACTGGAAGAGGGAATTAGTAAGGTCAGAGGAGAGCTTGAAGAGAGACCTGGCTCCATTGATTTCTTCAGAAACCCAGAGGACTGCTGAGAAGCCAGGAGGACTGCTGAGAAACCAGGAGTAATGGTGAGAAACAGGGAGGACTGCTGAGAAACTGGGAGGACTACTAAGAAACCGGGAGGACTTCTGAGAAACTTGGAGGACTATTGAGAAACCAGGAGGACTGCTGAGAAGCCAGGAGGACTGCTGAGAAACCAGGAGGAGTGGTGAGAAACCGGGAGGACTGCTGAGAAACCGGGAGGACTGGTGAGAAACTGGGAGAACTGCTGAGAAACCGGGAGGACTGGTGAGAAACTGGGAGAACTGCTGAGAAAACAATGGCCAGGATAGAATGAAATTCACAAAGTATTGCAGTGGCTCACATCAAAGGCAGAGCTGGAAGCTTCATTCCCCAGCAGTCTCACCTACGGCAGCCAGAGGGGAAGCCAAAGGCGGATAGAAACCTCTCTGATCTCAGATAGCCCAGGATGGGATTGGCAGGCTCTGCAGGCTGCACTTATTTTAAAAACCAGCGGCTGTCAACATGCTACATGCTAAAAATATGTCTGCATCTTACAGACCAGAAAATACTGAAGTTGTAGGGCGCTTCCACCTCTGCCACCTACTTAAGTGTCAATCCAAAGGTGAAGGCTATAATTAGTCCTCGTCAAGGGATCTTGATTTGCTTCCGTCTTCCAAATGCAGGGATACAAAATCTGTTGAAGGGGAACTTGCTCTCTCTCTAAAAGAAATGTTTTAAAAACTTTGTCAGCTAATTATATCCTTTAGTTGGATAAATCTTGGTTGCTTTCCTTTTACAAACAAAAAGATTTTCCTCTCTCTTCTTGAGGTACGGAAGAAGGCGGCCACTTTGTCCTGCATTTTCCCCATTCAGCTCTGAGGTCTCCAAATGGACTCTCTGTCAAAAAGAGCTCCGGTTACCTTTCCCATCTTTTTGCAAACCTTCAGCCCTTCACTGAGAGCGACACAGGACCACACTGCTATCAAACAGTGTGCTATCAATAACAGCACAACAGATCTGAGGTGATTCGGAAGAGCAGACACTTGCAGCTTGGTCCTCAGCTTGATCCTCAGGCCTCTCCCTTCTGTAGAGAGACCTGCCCCATAGCCTCCCTTCTGATCCCCCCACCGTCTACCCCTAACTCCTACCCCCGACCCCACCCATCTTCACTGGGAAGTTATCTAGCTATCTATCTGTCTTATCACATTTACAGCTACCCTGCCCTCAGCAGTCAGCGGGCACTTTGGAATTTTGATGGCTTTAGTGTTTTATCTGCACACCCGTCCTAAACAGCAAGAAGGATCCAGTACCGATGCCGCTGAACGGGGAGCACTGCCGGGGAGGATTCTGAGGCTACAAGCTGGCACTGTGGGAGAGAACACTTTGACCAATTAGCAAGTGTGTGACAGCACCCAGGGCCATGCTGGGATCTGTGATCCTGTTCAAAACGAAGCGATCTCAAAGCCAGCACAAGAGTGTGTACAGGCTCAGGGTACAGGGTCTGGAGGATCCTCCCAGGTCTGCGGTTGGCCCCTGTTATTTCAGACAGCGCCTAGCGCTGTTTGCCCCTGTGGGGAAGCAATGGGTTGATGTCAGTCTCTTTCTAGTGCAGGAAGATGGCTGGGTCATTTTAATGAATACAGGACTCTGTCAAGGAAAAGCCCTGCATAAATCCCAGACTACAGTCCAGCTATTGTCTGGATTACCTCACTGAGGACGTGTATCTCTCAGGTCGCTGGATTTTGTTGATTGGATTTCAGTCTCTCTGAAATAGATGAATCAATATGAATCCTTTATAGGCCTACTCTATAACTGAAGAGTGTGGCATGCTCCAGTAACAGCACTGGGTCAACCTCTGGCATGCTGAGGGAGCACACAGGTCTGAGGAAATGGCTTTTATGTTCACGTGTGAAGTCGGAAGAGACCAACAGTCTTCTCCACGCCTCACTGAGTCATCGTCGTTCACATGGTCACCACCATCGCTCAGCACCAAAAATACCCCGTGGGTGAGCATTAGCCTTAAAGCAGCAGATACAGAGGATGCTGGAGTGGCACCCCAGACAGGAAGCAGATAGCTGGATTAGCCTAAAACACAGGCATAAATAACGTGCTTATATAACACACATATGTACCAAATAGTCCTTTGGCTGCTTCAGGAGTCAGGAAATTGAGCTAATGGGATAGCTACTGATTCAGGTTCCTGCATACTAGGTTCCTGAAGAGCAACAATTTAAACACATTGAAACGTGACTTAAACTTCAATAACACTAACCTCCCTCAAGTGAAAGGCCGCCTGTGGAAAAGCCTTCGGAGAAAAGTCCTGAGTCAGCTGACCTACCTGGATGACCTGCAGGAGTGGCTCCTTTATCACCATTCTGTCTGACCCCAAAGAGCTCGCTTGAGTTTCGCTGGCAACTAACCTTTCTAATCGCTTCAGCGTTTCTCTTTTCAACCTTGCTTTACATAGAGTGCAATGTGTCTCCCACAGCATGTGTTTATACGATCCGTGTGGCTGACACCGGCAACCTGACAGGGATCTGGAATCTCCTAGAAGGCAAGCCTTCAGGCACACCTGTCAGGGATTATCTGGATTAGATTCGTGGAAATGATAAAGATTCAGTTCCTGGGCTTGGGTCCCGGACTGCATAGAGAGGGCAAAGCTAGCTAAACAGGAGCATTCACCATGCTCTGTGGATTTAACGGGACCAATCTCCTCAAGCTCCTGCTGCCATGACTTTCTTACCAGGATTGGTTGACTCCCTCAAACTGAAAGCCAGAAGAAGCCCTTCTTTCCTTAAATTGCTTCTGTCTGCTATTCTATCACGGACGCCAACAAGAAAGGTGATGAATACAGTTGGCAAGCACTGGGTATGTTTTGGGCAGTGTGGAAAGTTTTGAATATAGGGCTTGCCTGTTGGGCATAGGACAGTGTAGAAGTTGGGGAGTTGTGGATTGTCTCTGCTTTGAGGATAATTTCTCTTATTCCTGGTCTACTGACACATTAATAAGGAGCTGTCCCATGTTTCCTCCATCATGCAGCTAGGCCATCCCCCCATCATGATGGATTGTATCCCTTAAAGTTGTGAGGCCACACGCATCATCACAGGGACATGGAATTAACTGGTAAACAAAGTTTCGTATTTAGTTTCTTTTTGTTACATTTATTGATATATGATCCAACTCAGGAAGAGCCAAATGGAAGAGAAGTTTGGGGAGAAGTGCAGGCAGTATATCCCAGAACCCCTTGACCTCTGGAAACCCTCCCAGTCGCTCAGGATGCTCACCAACCTGGAAGTCCCCAACTGGAAAGCAGTATTTCCTCGTGACGTTCCAAAGCCTTGTTCATCCGCTCCAATCTCTTTCATTTAAGCTCTTTGTTTCTCAGAATCTCAAAAATATCCCCACAACTATCTTAGTCACTTTTCTATTGCTGTGAAGAGACACCATGACCAAGGCAACTCTTATGAAAGAAAGCATTTAATCAGGGGCTGGGTTACAGTTTCAGAGGCTTGGTCCACTAACATCATGGCAGGGAGCTTGGCAGCAAGCAGGCAGACACCCGACAGCAGCTGAGAGCCACAACCTGATCTGTAGGCAGAGAGAGCAAGAGTGGGCCTCATGTGGGCTTCTAAAACCTCAAAACCCACCCCCAGTGACATACTTCCTCTCACAGGGCCACACCTCCTGATCGTTACAATCCTTTCAAATATTGCCACACCCTGGTAGCTAAGCATTCAAATATATGAGTTTATAAGGACCATTCTTATTCAAACCACCATAAGAAGCAATAACTGTGTTTTAAAAATGTTCAATATCCCTAGACATCAGGGAAATACAAATTAAAACTACTTTGAGATACCGCCTCACCCCAGTCAGAATGGCTATCATCAAGTCTGACAGCAAATGCTGGAGAGGATGTGGAGGGAAAGGAACCGCTATCTACTGCTGGCAGAAGTGCAAATTAATACAGTCAAAGTGGAAATCCTTTTAGAGATTTCTCAAAAATATAAAAATAGAGCTACCATATTGTGGAGGCCGAAAAATGCAGGCCCATTTCCACCTTGTCAGAGAGTTTGGAGACTGACAGGCATAATTGCACCTCCTAACTCAGGAGGTGGTTGCCTGACTCTTTTGAAATTAAGATAGCTCAAAGCCATCCTGATAGGTGGTCAGGATATGTAAATGTATTTCTGCTCCTTCTATGGTCACTATGAGGTCACCTAGGGAAGGGTGGTCTTCAGAGCCCATGACTTAGAGCACCTTAGCCACCTAGATGACAGAATGCTAACGATTTGATGTCTCAGAGTTGACTGTGTGAGTGAACCTTTTGTATCATGTTAATAAAGTTTTTTGTTACCTTCTCCCGCAGTTTACATTGGCTATAAAAGCTGTGGAAAAATAAACACAGGCGCATTTCAGCATTTCAGTCACTGGAATGCCCTCTCGATACTTCCTATGTTTTCTGTCTTATTATTTTTATGTGTCTTCATATTCTTTACTTATATTTCTTCAATTCCCATGCCCCTACCCTGGTAAGAGGTGATTTTGTCAAGGCCGGTCCTGGACAAGATATAAATCCAGCAATTTCTCTCCTAGACATAGACCCAGAAAAGTTCATATCCTACTACAGGAACCCCCATGTTGGATGATGTTTTATTCAGTGTAACAAAGAATTAGAATAAACCTAATTTATTCATCAACAGATAAAAGGATAATGAAATGTTGAGGGGTAGTGGGTGTATACACTACTGAAGAAAAATGTGACTTAAAAATGCGGAGAAATGAAGAGACTTAGTATGAAAGAAGATATAAAGAAGAGGATACAAAAGCCGGGCGGTGGTGGCGCACACCTTTAATCCCAGCACTCGGGAGGCAGAGGCAGGCGGATCTCTGTGAGTTCGAGACCAGCCTGGTCTACAAGAGCTAGCTCCAGGACAGGCTCTAAAGCTGCAGAGAAACCCTGTCTCGAAAAACCAAAAAAAAAAAAAGAGGATACAAAGAAAATTTTTTTCTAGTTCTGGTTATGTCAATGAAGTTTTTTGTTTTGTTTTGTTTTGGGTGATGGTGGATAAATGCATAAAACATATTTGGTACTGAAAATGTGAGATTTTATGTGAAGCTTCACAGCTTTCATTCTGAAAGTCAGTTCTAACCGCATAAAAAGCTTATTAAGTTGTACAGACTTTGGGTCTCGTTAATTTTGGTGTGTGGTATTTTGATTTATTTACAATTTTTAAAATAATCTCCATCTTTTTTTACATGTGTCAGAGCTGAGGTCAGTTATTATCAGTGTTATTGATTGTTGCTATTCTAATAAGAAAAACATACTAACTTACTGCACTTACTTAGTCTTCAGGCACCCTTAAAGAGGAGTCAAAATATATATCCAGACCTTCTGAGTGAGTCCATGGGCCCCTTTTCTTCTTACACCTCAGTTCAGACCCAGTATGTTAGCCTTTTTATTACATACGGACTTGGCTGGTTACAGTCCTCAGGTATTTAAACACTACCCTCAGTGTATGCACCGTATGAGGTCAGAAGATAACCTTGAACCTTTAGAAATCGAGTTACAGATGGTTGTGAGCCACCATGGTCTGATCTTTACAACTTATCCTATGATCTTTAGAAGTGTTTGGACACCTCCAAGTTGGCTGCATAGAACAGAGATAGCTATGGATATAGATAGGAATGTATAGTTACATATACAGATAAAAAATACAGTTTAGATATATCTCCTACTGCTTCTGTTTCTCTGGTTGAACTATAACACAGACTTTTTTTTGTAGCAGGATTGGGGTTTGAACCCATGGGGACATGGTGAAACACTGGCTGATATCCCTATTCCATTAGACTCCACAAGTGTGAACTATTCATCCTATGAGAATAAGAGAGGAACACGGCTTCGTAATCACCCACTCACACCAGACTCTGAAGCGCTATTGGACTGATTTTACAAAGCCTAAGGCTTGTTGTAAAGAGCTAGGTATTTTCCCTAAACTTCCAAGTCTAAGAAAACACAGGGACTCCAAAAGTCAAAATTCTACCTTCATTTAAAATGTCGATGAGCCCCATAACAGTAAACTGAATCCCAGCAAGGTGAGTTGCTCTTTGACTAAAGGGAGAAACTACAGTCTCGGGGAACAAGCAGAGCTGGAAGCTGTGTTACCCTCACTTCCGGTACAGTTTCTCCATCTAAGCCCCCTGCAGTGACCGGTCAGGCCAAGTTTGCTTGATGTACATGTGATTGTTCCCAAATCCTCATAAAGTTGCTTAGACCTATTGTCTTGCCAATCATCTAGCTACAGAGGTTTTATGGATGTCCACTGTCTCCGGCCACTTCCCTGAGTCCCAAAGAGAAGTGATTGTCCTCAAGAGCGTCCTCGGTGATTGGAGAAACAAACGAGCGAACAAATAAAAACCACTTTGACAAACGGGGAAAACAAATTATGTCAGAGCCTGGTAAAAACTAGGAAGAAAAAAAAAATGAAACTGGTCCGAGGGCAGGAGCGATGATGAGAGGCTAGTGAGCACGAGGCCATGATCACTCACGTCTCCCTAGAGACGTCCCAAGTCCTATGTTCTTGGAAGCTAAGCAGAGTCAGGCCCAGCGAACGCCTGAACAGGAGGGGAGAGCGTAGGACTTTCTGAGAAGCAGTAACCTAGAAAGCAAGAATGAAACCCAGTGTGGATCTTTCTTCTCCCTGGGGATAGAGCTGTTTTCTCCTCCTTTGGGGGTCAGATCGGTCACGTGACCTGTTCTTTCCATAGAGCCTTAGCATCGAGGTGCAGACTTAACAAGTGTTCCCATTTGGGGACTCCCTCTCATGCTGTCCCCAGGATCCTGTGACTGCCAGTACCGGAGAGAGGCCTGGCCTAGTCTGCTGGGTCCCAACAGACACTTTGCCAGCTTCCTCTACATCCTGACTAACAACCCAACCATCATCAGGCCCACCAGCTGATGCATGTGTGAGCCAGCGCAGACCACCGGGCCAGAATGACACCCCGTCAAGCCACAGGACCTTGAGCTAAAGATGTCATGATTATTGGTGTTAGTGAAGTCATTATGTGATTTGCTAGGTAACGAATAGCCTTGAACTGTGAGAAAACTGTGTACTCTGCCCGGGACATTTGAGATGGGGATCGGAGATTTTATACGGTCCACATCACCCTCAGCTTTCAAGGTCCCCGTGCCTCCGTAAGGACTGCACGCTATTTCTGACTTACTGTGGAGAACTAGCCCTCTCTAGTTGGCTGAGCTTTCTGTGTATCTCGCAGGCTGTACAGACTGTCCTTGCTCTGGGTCACCTTTTCAAGGATGTTTGCTCAGTGTTTGTTCAGCCTTGGAAGACAGATCGTTCGGCCTTCCCAAGCACAAGGTGGAGTGCTTTGTCTAGACTAAAAGATGGGGGCGCCCAAAGCCCCACAGTCTTAAAACACACTCCACTGACCGCGCGGGTGTCACCTGCACTGTCGTGTCCCCCGACACAGGAATTGCCCGTATCCTGGCCACTAGCCATGCTGTTGGGAACGTAGTCATTTTCTCCTCCCCAGAAATCTACAGCCTTGTGCCAGCCTCCGTGAAATTGTAGCAAGCTAATTTGTTACCTTCCTGTAAAGAAGGTAAAGCCCAAGACCTTCAGCGGCTCCTGACATCAATTAATCAAAATTCCTGTTTATAAAACTATCAGCCAAACCCATGCAGGGATATTTTTTAGTATCTGTAACAGTCCATTTCTCGGCAAATTACCCTGGAAAAGCACATTTTGTGCCTGTTCCCAGAAACTGAAGGACAGGGGCATCCAAACACATCCTTCTTCCTCCTTTAAAAGGGCACAGGATGGAGGCATGAGGCCAAATCCATCTCTTAAATAATGGAAGAAGAGGGAAATGGCAAGCTGGATGCTGATATGCCGAGAACCCAGAGGCTTACCAGCAAAAGGAAAGCACAGTCCTCTTTCCTCTTCCTGCTGCCCTTCTACGTTTGGCCAGAAGGATGCACAAACTCCATCCCGGGAGGCAAAGTCCAAAATCACTAAAACCGAGAACTTCCTCTGCCTTTATTTTAATCACTCAGGCAATGCAGTCACAGTCGTCATCACGTACATGGTACTCCTCGGGTTTCCCAGTATTCGACACAGCTCAGATATTCCCCAGGGAAAGAGAGATGTGCACATTTGCTTCTAACTCCGGCGTCTTCAATTCAACCTTTTCTAACAGAAAGTTCTAACTGCACGTGAAACTCCCCGAGGGGGTTGGTGAATGACCCGCTGCTGTCAGACAGTGGAGAGAGGTCATCAAAGCAGGAGAGATGCCAGGTCCCCCTCAGCACAACAGCTTGAAGAAGGCTGATGTCCTACAGATAAAATACACACTTCCCAGCTGCTCCCTTGTGGGGCTTCCGATGATGTCCTGTCTTCTGCCTCTGGGTATAGGTCTAGGGGCCAACGTCTTTCTCCCCCACAAGGCTCAAATTCTACAGGACAAGACCTGTGTCTGTGCCACATCAGCCAGAAGGTACTAGGTGCCTAAGTAAAGGTGAAGCAGTGGCTTGGTAAATCGTCTAGCAAAGGGTTTTAAAATGTTGATTTGCGAAAATACTATGACTAATTAAATTTGACTCCCAGAGGGCAAGGGATACAGTGTGGAGTATGCTACTTTAAAAAAAAAAATTAATAATCAAGTGATTGCAGTGAGCAGCCAGGAGTGAAACTTTATTAAGCAGCACCAGACGTGTGACTATCAAATCCAAAGGCTTCACACAGAACTCATTCCATTTGAGAGATGGTGGATTAATGGAGTGCCTGTATATAATCAATTGGAAATTAAAGCTCTTGTTCAGTGGCTTATTCATTCAGACAAATACTTGTTGATCCCTTGGTATCAGCTACATCCCTCAGGGGTGGGGGCCACAGTACAGAGGGAAAACCCACAGAACTTGCAGTTCTAAAGCCACAGAGGAGAAAGTACAGAATGCTACAAGAGCAGCTTGGTGGCCCCCCAACATCAAGGGAGTCCTGTCAGTCCCCTGGACAACCAGTGCTTTCAAGAACTCCTCGGAATGCCTGAATAGCACTTTCCTCTCTGATCGAAATCAGAGATCTCCAGAAGGAACAGGAAAAAACAACGAGCATTCCTAAACCCTGAGGTTACTGAGAAATCCGGAAATGACACATTAGAAATGGAGCTTTAGGCTGGAGAACTGGCTAATGCAATGGGCCATTGGCATAATCCACATACAGGAAGGGCCGGAGCAGAACCTTCTATGGAAAAATATCTGATGGGAACACAGCTGCCCTAAACACATGGGGAACTAGAGCAGAAGACAAGAGCTTGTTAGGACCTTGATGTATCAAAGAAATGTGCTACCCACCCTTGGGAGAGAGTAGAGCGTCTCAGCCATGTGGTCAGGGAGTACATCTAACGCAGGTGCACACACACACACACACACACACACACACACTTCTGCTGTTCTTTCCATGTATGATCAAGAAGCACCTACCACACAGTGAACAGTACATACAGACCTCTTTTCTGGGATGCTCCCATGCAACCTTTTTTTTTTTTATTTTCTGGGATAAACACTAAAGCCTCCTTCCCGTGCTGTGAAGAAGGGAACATTCTGGATTTGAATATCAGTTACACCGTGATAGTTGAATGGCATTAGGAAAGTCATTGAATCTCTCCAGATACTTGGTCTATAGATAATAAGAACAACAACCACAGGTTTGTTGGGCGCATCACAGGTGTTCAAAGAGACATGCTGTCAAGATCCTGCATTGCAAACCTATTCCTGGAATGCAGCAACTTTAAATTTATACATGTGTATGTATGGTATATATGTGTGTGATATGTTCATGTATATGCAGGTGGATACATGCACAGAAGCCCATGGGAAATACTGGGCATCCTCCTCCACCAATCTCCACATTATTCTCTTGAGACCCAGTCTCTCGCTGGACCTGGAGTTTGCCAGCTTTGGGGTAGGCAAGCCAGATCCCAAACCCAATCAATCTTCTTGTCTCCATTATCCTACTCACCCCACCAGCACTGGCGTTACAGTTACACACTGGCTCGCTGAGAGTGTACATGAGTGCTGAGGCTATAAACCCAGGTCCTCATGCTGGCCAGCAATGACTCTTACTCACCAAGTCATCTCCCTGAGCACACGACTATAAATTTCCAACTTAAAACAGCACAGCCTATCTTTAAAAAAAAAAAAAAAGAAAGAAAAATCTCTGCATCTAATAAACAATATCTCCCAAATCAAGAGCAAGCAGATATGGGACAATCTCAGGAAACTGACACACCAAAACCCAGCCCTTTCACACATTGCCACAGCTCAGAGTGTCCGTAATATCCCGTCGTTGCATATCTACTTACACTCACTAATATCACTTTATAGGTTTGCAAATTTTTCAGGTAAACAAATGGAAGACAATACAACAGTGTTTCGAGTTCAACGGCATTCTCTTTTTTCAAAACCACTTCCATCAGGTGCACCAAGGTAAGCTGAGGGAAATGTGCAGGGTTGAGGATAGAAGAAGGGAGGAGGATGAGGTTAACGGAGCTGTTTCTTTGTTTCGGACACATGGTCTCGTGTAGCCCAGGGTAGCCGCAAATGTACTGCATAGGCAAAGATAATGTTGTTCTTAGTATTCTAGTGCCGCTACTTCCCAAGTACTGAGATTGTAAGCATCACCACTATACCCAGTTTTCTGTGGTCATGTGGGTAGAACCCAAGGCTTCATGCTAACCTAGCAGTCTGCACTATCGTCACAAGCCAATGACGTTCATGAAGAAGCACTCCAGATGGAGGGGGTCTGCCCTCTGGCACAGTATATAGCTAAGAATTGACTCTTTGAGATTCAGGGACACAAGAAGGCTGGCCTCAAACCATGGGATTGATTGATTGATTTGATTTGTTTATTTATTTTGCTTGGTATATTTCTAGCCAGCTTTTCATAACTTAAATCACCCCATTTATCTTTTACCTTGGGCTTTTACCTTTATTTCTATATACCTTTCTTTACTTCTTACTCTGTGGCTGGCTGTGTAGTTGGGTGACTGGCCCCTTGAGTCTTCCTTCTCTCACTCCTTGATCTCTCCTCTCTGCCTGCCAGCCCCTTTCCTTTCTCCTGCCTTATTATTGGCCATTCAGCTCTTTATTAGACCAATCAGGTCGAGCCATGGGATCTAAATATATGATCTAATCAAGGACCTGCACCCATGTCTTCAAATCTTCTGAGTGGTTCTTCTTTATGCAGAAGGATAAATTCAACAGAGAAAGAACAACTCTTAAAGGGATTTTACTGGGTCACCAGAAACAAAGCTTTTCTATCCCCCTAAAATAATGCAGGTGTTTCTACTGCCTAGATCCCTGACACAGATGCAAAATTAGGCTTGGGAAGCACCCTATTTTCATCTTTGATTACGATCTTTTCATGAAATAAATTAGGCATTATGTATGGGAAGAGTAGGAGGTGTGAACATGACCTAAAATGCAAACCATAAACTTCTCAAGGAATTACTAAATAGATTTGATTAGGTATTTCTCCCTGACTTCCTTGACCTCATCCCACATATTAAGCAAACACTATGTTTTCTTGCAAATATGGACTCCTTCACAGACAAAGGCCTTTGGAGACAGATACTCAGATGTCCTCAATAGTCTTGATTCCCAAAAAGTTAAAAAGAAAAGTCATTAAATCTTATATAGAGATACTAAAAACACAAGAAGAAAGAAAAGGTAAAAAGTTTTCTATTATAACCAGTACAATTGTAACTGGTTAATGTTAAGAAATTGAGAATACAGTTCACACACACACACACACATACATACATACACACACACACAGCCCATTGTTACTGTGCTATATTAACTTAAAACAAATGTACACATATATTTACCCAGGCTTTCCTACTATGTAGTTAAATACTTGTCCTTTCCCTTGTCCTTCTCACGAAAGTCTAATCCATAATGTATCATTCTGATTGAGAGAGCTGGCTCTTTACTTAATTCCTCTCTCTCTCCTCTGTAACAAAAGAACAGTGACTAGGGGTATCTGCAATAACAGCCTACAGCCAGCCTACACTTCCCAGTCTTCCAGGGCCATAGGTAGACCATGTTTGGTCAGGTGAGTGCGAAAGCAGTTGCTGAGCGCCACTTTTGGGCTGATGCCTGTAGTCAGGGTTACGGCTCCTTCAGGATTTCTTTTCTGGTTCCAGAACCTGGGATCACACAATTCTAACCATGAGGACAACACAGTCCCTACACATCTACACATTAAAGTCATTTTGACAACAGTAACAGAAGGTCTGGAGCCCATAAAACAGACTTCTGTCCGGCCTGGAACATGAAACAAGCTGCAATCCATCCTCTTGAAGCCATTGTATTGTTGCTGCATCTCCTTGTTCATCAGCTCCTGCCTTACTCTCATAATATGATCCACTTACAACATCCAGTTTCAATTTGCTCACATGGACAAAAACCTAAAACCATAGGAATTCGTCTGGGTGGGAACCCTCCGACAGTATGGCTTTCCCTTTGGTTTATAACTCATTGTTTTAAACAGGTGGTTTATCAACATCTTTTATAACAACACGTGGAAGGCAACATTTTTATCAAGTCTCCACAATGCATTTGATTTCATTTTCAGAGGGGTAATTTTCTTCATTTTCATATCCATATGCCATTCTTTAAAGTAATATTTAATTAAATTATGCAATTACAAAACAGCGCAGGTGGCATAAGCATATTGGGACCAGACGACACTCAGTAGCTGTCAGCTGCTGCTCCACTCCAAGTCCCCCTCGGAACTCTATGCTCTAGCACACCAATCGCTTTGGAAACCCACATTTCTGCAGTTGGGGATTTTTGTGGGCTCTTCTAAGTTTCACCAAGGGTCAGGTCGAAGTCAGTGGGACAGCTCAGTTTCTGAAAGTCGGCCGTACTTGTCGAAGGCGAACGGCTGTTGAAACACCACCCAGTAAGTATCAAGGCTATTCAAGGAGCCTCAATGTGCAAAGGCTCCCTGAGGCCTTTTATAGCTCTGTCACAATGTCACTTCTGTCGTACTGTTTAAAGCAAGCCAGAATGGCAGCCAAGATCTAAGAGTAGAATTAACTGTAAACATTTTTTAAATAAAGACTTGTGTTTTCTTTAATGCGTCTGAATAGTTTGCCTGTCTGTTTGTATGTGCACCATATGTGTGTCTGATGCCTGCGGAGGCCAGAAAAGGGGGTTAGATTCTCTGGAATTGGAGTCTGAGAGTTCTGAGTCACCATGCGGAGCCCATGTCCTCTGCAAGAGTAGCGAGTGTTCTTTACCACTGAGCTATCTCTCCGCAGCACCCTGCATGGCTTAGGCTCTGGAACTGTGACGAGAATGAAGAAAGGACAGACACATACATGTACGGTGAATCTGGAACTGGGTGGGAGTCTACTACTGTGTCAACCAAGAACCTCTGTGTGTTTGTTATGAACATACAGCACTATGTCAGGAGTTAACTGGCCTTGGTAGGAGGTCTCTGTAGGTGAGCAGCATCAGGCTGTAAACATCAGCGTGGAGGAAGTGCAGCTGCTATTATTATCATTATCTATCATTAATGAACACTCAAACTCTCAAGAAAAGCCTTAAAACCCTTTTCCAGTCCTGCCCATATCAGGGAATAGCTCTCCCTATTTCCTATAGGTCCAAACTCTGCAGTCCTCAGCACAGACCTGCCCATGTCAACAATACACACTCACTCGGCTTCCTCTAGTCCCTACATCTCTCCAGCACCAAATGGTGGACATTTCTTAAAAACAATCTCATATGTTTGATCAACAAACAACTCAAGGAAAGGGAAAGAGGGAGAAAGAGCATAGCTTGAAGTAGCCTGTGACCTGCACCCAGAAGGTACCAAGAACAGGAATTGGCATAACACCCCAGAGATCCTATTGCCTTAGGAAGCCCATTAAGCAGAACTCAATGAAGAGCTTCCATAATTCACAAATGCCATGATGCTTCCAGCATAAATGGACTGCAGTACAGTACAACCGGGGGAAGAGAACACATATGGGAAGCTGGGCCAGCAGGACGCTGGGGTGGGAGACAGACAGAGGAGGGAAATTCAAGTTCAAGAAGAGACCCAGTCAGGACATTGTGATTGTGGCCTGTTCCTGGGGCATTTTTCTTGTCTGCCTCCCAGGGAGGTTTGATGTTTCTTTCCCACATTTCTCTTCCATCTCCTTTTTCTTGACCTTTCCTACTCCTTCCTTCTATTGTAAAATACCACAGCACCATCCTTCTAGATAGGTCAGTATCTTATAGGGTATGAAATGACCACAAAGTTAGTATTGAATGATCGATTGTTCTACAAAGTGCTAAATTACATAAATAAAAACTATAGTGTCTATAGGTTTTTGCCAATTGAGTATGAAATCAAACAGGGAAAATCTCCAGGAAATACCATGCCAATAACACTCAGAGATGGTTTATCATCACTTGAATAAACCCTGTCTGGCATAAGTGCACTTGCCCATGAGTAAAAGCTGCTAGGTCCTCAGGGTGATGGAGAGTGGGACCAAACTGGTATTCCCATAAAAGCTGGAACAATCGTTAAAGGGAAAATATCTGGCTATAAAAGTACACCTGGCCACATAATCTCAATCTTTAGTATATGTCCTTTGGCCATAAATTAAAAGAAAAGAAAAAAGAGGGGCTATAGATGAAGACCAGTGGCCAAGTGCTCACCTAGCATAGCCAAGGGTTTGGGTCCCAGCCCCAGCACTGCAAGGGAATGTGTCGAAATGCCACATTCATGAAGCAACCCAGTTGTCAGCAATAGGGAACTGATACTTTAATTTTAGAATAATATATGTATCCATTAAAGTGTGCATTTGTGGGATATTTTTTGGATGTAGTAAATGTTTATAAGTAACATTTGCAAATGACATTTATAAAAATGAGAAAAGCAGAGTTCGAAGCTTTCCAAGTACTGTGAAAATCTATGTGTGTGTCGCAAGAATAGGACCGCACTCAAACAGAAGCTAGAAGGGAAATCCAGATGCATGAAGGCAATGGGTTTTAACAACACTGATTAAATAGGGGTGCTATTTAACAGCATTCCAGGGAATAGAAGAAGAGAAGCAAGGGTTAAATGAAAGACCAAAAGATGGAAATACTTAACGAGTTGCTGACAAAGCCACCACCAATCCAGCTCACATTCTCAGAGCTGACATTTATGATCGGCACCGAGTGTTCTCGGTAAGGATAATGATTAGATAATTTGTAATATGAAAGCATGCTAATGAGTGTAATCGATTTATTCAGAAGGAGGCTTAATCATTAATTCTTTCCTCCTTACCAAATGGCCTGCATACTTGACTTTATCAGATATTTATGGATGGGGAAAAGTAATTTCAGCTTAATAAAAATGTATTTGGAGTCAGTGTTCTGGTTGTGGCCATGCCACAAACCAGCTGTGTGGAGCTGAACACGTGACCAAGGTTTCCTGGGTCTCACTTTCTTTGTGCTGAAAATAAGGGGACTAAGAGGTCCCTAACACTGATGACACTGGGAAATCCTGTACTGTCTCTAGGAGCTTTGTGTAGGACACGGGGAGAACTCTATGTTCATGTCACCAGTGGTCCAAAATTCCTGAGAAGAGGACCAGACAGATTCTATCTTTGGGGGGCCCTGGTCTTACAGGATTAAAGGTGATCATCACTCATAGTCAGGCAGTGGTGCTGCATGCCTTTATTCCCAGCACTCAAGAGGCAGAGATGCAGGCAGACCTCCTTGAGTTCGAGGTCAGCTTAGTCTACAGAGCTAGTTCAGGACAGCCAGGACTGTTACACAAAGAAACCCTGTCTTGAAAAAAAAAGTTATCATTTATTTAGCAGATTACACCTATATGGTACTTGTTCCCAATGGAGCACTGCTGACCAGTATAAACTCATTTGACCCTCACAGTCATCCTGGGATGAAGGGAGAGTACATCCTCAGTTCACAGATGAAGACACTGAGCGCTTCATTTGCTTGGGGTCACTCGGCCAACAGGGCTAGGACTGAATTCCGAGCAGTACCACTGCCCATGACCATGCATAGGACTCGTCTTTCCACGGGACACATCTGTCTGTTCACCTATGTCCTTCCCAACTCCCCAGCTGTAAGTTTATCATTACATAAGAGAGAGGACGGCTCAAATATAAAACCGCCCAGAGCATCGTGCCTTGAGGATGCTTCAAATGCTTCAACTGTTATCCTTGGCCTTTGGGGTTGCATGAGTTTTCATTGGTCCTTGTGGGTCAACTTTACCTCGGCCTCCTGTCAATTTCACCTAGAGAACAAATCACAAGGGATTTGGAATAATATTTTTTTGAAGTACATAGTGAGAGGTAGATCAGCAGTTAAGGGCACTTGTTTATTTTGTAAAGGACCTGGATTCATTTCCCAGTACCCACATGGTAACCCCACAACCTTCTGTAACTCCAGTTCCGTGGAGTCAGTGCCGTCCTCTAACTTCCAAGGACATCAGCTATATACACTACACACATGATGAAATAAAAATAAATAAATCTCTAAAATTATATATATATGCAATACATCGAAGCCTCCACACTCAGGTCCTGAGAATTCTTTCAGCATCCATGAGCTAGCCTAGGCCCACAAAACCCTAAAGATTCCCCTGCCATTTCTAGTCCTAGGTATTTATTCCTTCTTCAAGCCTAAAATAAATACAGCAAATATGGATCATGTACTGATCTCAGACATTCTACAAACAATATTTGTATTATCTGCTGAATCTTACTCATGATAGACTGATCATACAATATTAAGTTGTGAGACAATATTGAGTATCCTCTAACACTGAAAATTCAGGGTTGCCTGGTTTGATGTTGTATAACTCTAATAGGACATTATTGGTCTGAGACAAATCTTTATATAAGAATAGATCAATTTTCATGAATTCTTAGAGGAGGTATTTGCTTCCATCCAGATCCCAGTACAATCCAGTTTTACTCGGGGGAGGGTCCTCTCACTCTTTAGCCCAGGCCTTGAACTCATGATACTTTAGTGAATAAATCTCTAATTTCCTAGGATGTCGTGGTATCCAGGGGTAATCAAGATGATGGAGAGGTCATTCTTCTCATACAGACTCTTTAGCCTAAACTCTTCCCCAGATACATGGCACACGGAGCTCCTAGATGTCCCTGGTTTCTTCAGTTCATTTGCTACCCTCTGCAGGCACCTGGGGTTTCTGCTCTCTTCCCTTTGATTAGCAGCTAACATGTTATTCATAACATGCATCTACCTCTTCTAAAATTCGTATGAACTCCTCATCTCCTGCTGTCTCCTCGTGGATTCAATTTATTGATTTCGACTCTGTGGAGAGATTTTTTGCTTTTTATTAAGTTTTGAGAGGTAATTGAGAAAACAACGTATCATGGTTAAGCAGAAGTCTATAGATTCGTTTATTTTTAAAAGGGTCTTTGAAAGAAGAACACAAAGATTCATATTTAAGAAACACCTTTTTGTTAAAGTTGTTTTTATTGTTATTGAACCAGGTTCTTGTGTAGCCCAGGCTGCCTTAAACTTGCTATGTGGTTGAGGGTGACATTGAAATTCTGAGCCTCCTGCCTCCACCTCCTGGTGCTGGGATCATATACCTGTAATGGCCAGGTTTCTGAACCACTAAATAGCCTTCAGAAGAATCTTCAGCTGGGAGTGTAGTCAACTGTAAGCCTCCAAATGCTTCCCTTTAGAACTAGAGCAGAGTTCATCACATCAAGGTCGTGCTAGCTCTTGTCAACAGCCAAAAAAGAAAAAGAAAGGAGCTAGAATCAAGAAGAGATGAGTCACCTGTGCCCAGCCTTTGAGATCCATCGGCCTGGGCAAGACCCTCTCGAAACCATTCCTCCTGCCCATCTCTTTCTTGTGGGTCTACCCTAACAGTGCTAAGCTCTGCTTTACCTCATTTACCTAGCCCTGCTCCCACTCATGCTGTGTCATGTAGAGAGATCTCCCAGTGTTTCATGCAAGGATAAACCTCTCTTGGACACCTGAGCATGGAGACACACACCTTTAATTCCAACATACAGGCAGATCTCTGTAAGTTCAAAACCAGCCTGGTCTACCTAGCAAGTTCTAGGATATTAACGCTACATCTTTGAGACCTTGTCTCAAGGGTTTGGTTTTGTTTTTGTTTTGTTTTTTGTTTTTGTTTTTGTTTTTTTCCTCTGATCTTATTCGAGGCTTGGAGAGAACTTGCTAAGAGCTGGTTAAGCTTGTATTGCCCTATGGTGAGGACCAAAGTTCAGAGCCTAACACCCATATTGGATAGCTCACAAAAACCTGTAACTCCAGCTTCAAGGGATCCAACACTGTCTTCTGGCCTCCTTAGATACCTGAATACATACACACACAGAGAAAGACAGAGAGGGAGAGAGGGAGAAACTAATTAAAATTTGGGATGGGGGCAGAAGAGATGACTCAGCAGTTAAGAATACTTGCCGTTCTTCTCGAGAACCCAGGTTCAAGTCTCATCACCCACGTGGCAACTCACAACTGTCTGTAACTCTAGTTCCTGGGGATCCAACACCCTCTTCTGGCCTCTTTGGATACCAGGCATGAACATATTACACAGATATACATCAGACAAAATACTCATATATATATATATATATATATATATATATATATATATAAATTTAAAAGAACCTCTTGGCATCTGCTTCTTGTGGGAACTGAGCTGAGACAATATCTATCTACCACAAATTAGGCAGTTTTCAAATGTTATAAGAAAAAAATTGTCAAGTATAAATTACCCAAAATAACCAATATTCTCAATGTATATTCAACATGGTCCTAATTAGTATTTTAAAGGCATAGTGTAGCACAGGTATGTGCATATGTGCATATACACTTTATATATATGTATATATATTATATATATAATACTACATATATGTATATACTTTTGATCCTCCAAAAATTAAAATATCAAGTATCTATTTCTGTGTGCATAGATTATAACTGCTTGATGATTTCTTTACCAATTTCTTATTTTCTAACATTTCAATAATTGGACATTATTACTTCTATCATCAGAAACAAAGATAAGAGCACACACACACATACACATATTCACAATACACTCTCAGGTCTGACACTGTCTGATTAGATAGGGCTGATCAGACTCATCTTTGGGAGTTGCTGCACAGACAACAGGAACAAGCAAGTAGCAAGAAACACAGATTATAATGTCAGAGCTTAAAATATGTGCTTGGCAGATTCCAGATGTTCTCAAAATCCAAACTACATTTAGGAATCCTGATGGAGTTTTGGAAGGGAGCAGACAGATGGCGTGCCAACCTACTGAGCATTGCTGGGCTTTCATTCACTGGCTTTTAAAGGAAATTTCTACCAAGTCAATGTTTACCCCCCCCCCCTACTTTGTTCTTTGTTTTGTCGTTTATCTGAAAAGGAAGACAAAGTTCATGTCTCCCTGACAGACATGAACTTTCCTTTAGAGTCTGTAGGAAGGATGGATTAGATGATCTAAGCTGACATGGGGCATATCCTCTGTCCCCACATAGCCGCCCTCACCTTGCCCCTCTACCAGAAGCTGCCTCTGTGTTTTCTGCTTTTGAGGATCTTCTGGGGACCTAAATATCAGGACAGTATAATATTAACACAGTATAACAAAGTAATACAGAATAATAAATAATACAGTAAAACAGTAAAGTATTAATGTAATTCATTATATTACATTATTGTAATAGTAAGACCTGATGTTTATCGGACAACTTCTCTGATGCTGCTTATGCACTTAGCAGCTCGCTGAGCCTTCTTAAGGAATCGGCAAGGGGTGTGCCAACACCACTCATGTTATACAGGCAGGCACAGAAGCAGGAGAGGTCAAGGAACTTGCAGACCCACAGGAACAGGGCACAGTATAGTTGGGTGTGAACACAGGAAGCTGCCAAGGAGAAATAAGAGACCCAAGGGCACATCTGCCCCTCCGATACAGGGCCAGCTGTCCTTGACGGAAATGAAAGTCGGGCAAGCCAGATAAGCAGACGGGAAGTGAGATTCCACTGGAGAGCAATCAGTCAGAACAGACAAGGGGGTAAGAGCCTGAACAAACAAGAAAGGTGGCAAACAGAGGCCACGAGTACAGACTGGCAGGCGCACAGATGAAGTGGGGCAGGGGGCACGAGAGAGGCTCTGGCGAATAAGTCCAGGGAGGCACACAGTGGGGTAAAAGGCCAAGAGAAGAATTGGGTGAGCACGTGGAGCGTAGACATGAAGGACAGGAGGCATGCAGAAAGCCACTGACAGGGTGGAAGAACTGTCAGCCAAGAGGAAGAGGGAGATGCCGAGGTGGGGAGGTGCCCACTCTAGGGAAGCAAGGCAGGGGAAGTGGCTGACTTGTGAGGGAACAGCATCATTTCCTGTTCCCTGTTACTTTAACCTCGGTCTTCCTCAGTCACTCCGCCAAACCATGAGGAGATGAACTCCTCCAGCCTGGCTTAACTTTATAGAGTGTGATGGGACATGCCAGCTGCTTCTGCCCAGCATACTTTGTTGAGGTGGGGCAGTCAGTTCTCTGTGTTGTGAGGGATCCCCTGAGAGAATAGCATGATTAACGTGAGTAGCCACTGCTCAAAAATGGAGATTCTTCCCTCCCAGAACAACTGGTCTGCCAGATGGTCCCCTGTGTGAAATCATTACCAAGGGCTTCATGCTCTGTGCGTGCTCCAGAGGACAGCCACAGGCAGTATGCTATGCTCAAGTACCCACACGTATTCGGAGGCGCCCACTCTTCCCAGAACAGTCCACATGGCCTGGCTTGGCACTGAGAGCCCTCCACTGATAAGGCCGTATTCACATGTCAACAACCTTAATCCATAAAGAGATTCAGCAAATCTACATCTTGACAGCTTTAATCCTGCTCATAAATGCCAAAAAGCCAAAGAGGATTTAAGAATTAAAGGATGTGGTTTCCTTCACCTCCTAGCTTAGTCACGGATCACAGAAGTTTATCATCACACCAAGTTCCCCAGGTCCAGAAGCTAGAAGACGGGACACATCTTCAGGCCTGCTGAGACAGATGTCAAGTCGGTATGAGGTGACAGTGCCAGGTCCCTGGGAGAGAAGGGAGACCCTAGTGACTCCAGCGTCAGGGAAACAAGAGAAGTGAGCCAGCCCACACAGTAGAGAGTGAAGTTGGGAGTCTGGTGGAAAAGACAGCCAGCCACGAGTAGTCGGCAATCAAACGAGGCTAAGAAAACCACAGACACAGATCCCTGGCATGACTAAGAGTCACCTGGGCCTCATACAAGGCTTCACTTTTCCAACTACTCTGTGGGCTCACTGGGTAGTGGATATTTCCCTTTGCTATTATTGTCTTTGATGTGCAGCAACCATTCACACGCTCCCTAGTGGTCAGACCACAAATCTCTCTCTCTCTCTCTCTCTCTCTCTCTCTCTCTCTCTCTCTCTCTCTCTCTCTCTCCCCCTCCCTCCCTCTCTCTCTCTCTCTCTCTCACACACACACACACACATATATATACAGATACATGTAGACCCCACCATGCACACACACACACACACACACTATGCAACACACTCCAACACACACACACAACACCACAAACAATCCCCGATGCATGCACATACATACACATTCACTACACCACACCACACATACAAGCATATACATACAGACACCACACAATACATACACGTACTACACATACACAACACACACCCTACCCCCTACATACACATCACAAATGTCCTACATCATACACACACCACATACATATATACACACACCACACACATACACCCACAGCAAACACACACATTAAACACCATGCATATACATACATAATACATACACACTACATACATATACAAACCTCCCACACATACATATAAAACATTACACACAGACCACACATATACCACATACATACCCATACTCCCTACACTCATACACACATGATTTCATTGCTGGCTTCAGAAGCAAGGATGGAACTCAGTAAGCCTGCTCCACCACAATGCACAGCCTTTTGGCCAGTCGTTGATTCCAAATTTGTTCTGTATTACACTGAATCAACAAGACGCAGTAATACTTTACTGGGCAGTAGACAAAAAGGCATTTGCTTTTTCTGGTGGGATTTCCATAATCAAGATGAATGACTGAGTATGGTAGCTTTCATATACTCAAGAGTTCTAAGCAGGGGGATTAATTGTGTCTCAGACCTGGGCTACATACATAATGAGACCATTCCACAAAAGAAAAAAGATTACGTCTCTCTGAACTGCCAAAGAAGTCAAGATTACAATGGTTAGAGGGAAGAAATAAGAGAAAATGGTGTCTGCCATCACTGAGACCTTGGCTCACATAGTACTCAGAGCCTCTATATCACAAGAGAGCCAGTAAATTCCTGCCTTCTTCAGAGCCAGTATGAATTGTCTCACAATTGAAGATGTTAGAACACACAGGAATGGAAGATGAAGTTAAAATAAATTCCCTTTACCATGGAAGCGGGAAGCTCAGGGATCAAGAGATACAGTGTTTTGATGGTATTTGCCAGCACACCTTAACAACACCCAGGAGGAAGATGGAAAGTGAATTGGAATTAACTCCCAATGACTCAGCAGCTCTTATCCTATGCCTGCTGGGGGTAATGTCAACCTACCCTTGGATCAGGGATACCTTAAGTCACCTGGAGAAGAAGGCAGCTGCAGGGGACCCTTCTATCTTACATCACCAGGAACAATCCATTTATGCCCTGCTCCCCAGTTTCAACCTCTTGGATCATTGTTGTCCCTGGTCACACTAAGGCCTTCCTAAGTCAACACACTGGCTCCTCCCCACATCAATTCCTTCGTATACAGTTTAGTTTTCTGGTTATAAAATTATTCGTGTGAGCAATGTGCGTGTGTGTGTGTGTGTGTGTGTGTGTGTGTGTGTGTTCCATTGATTGTCTCCTCTCATGAAATGTGAACAGTTCCCGCAGAAACCCTCCATTGGAAATTTGGGGTGGATACCCCAGCTTCTCCTTTCTGCCCCCATTCAGCGCTGGAGTTTGCAAAGATGAGCGCATCAACTCCCATGTGGTACAAATGAACACATCCCCAAGGTGCCTGTGAACAGACAGGAAGCATGTTTGATTTTTATAGCTATGTGTTGCTTACTTCTTTAAGGGATTCCCCTGGTCTTCAGTTAGCACTAGGATAATGAAACATCCCAAGCCAGTGAATTCTTAACTGCAAGTTACTTCTCTTTGAGAGCACAGTCCCTGTTGGGTAACTATTCAAGCTCATCACTTTCGGCATGACCGAAAGTTTAACTGCTCCCTCTAATCTAACTCTAGGAGCCCCCACTTTCTCTGGTCTAACTATAAACCCCTAGGGAGGTCACTTGCCCATTACTATAGCATTGGCTTCTAGAAGAAGACGAGAGTCCAGTAATGTGAGCACCTAGTTCCCCTCCTGACCTTCTCCCATTTCATAAGAGGCAGTGCAACCTTGCTTCCAGAAGCAGCTGACCCTCATAGGGGACCTCTCTTCAGACCCTGGCCTTGAAAAGGCAGCAACTGGGTTGAGAACAGGCCAGGTGGCTAAGCACTTGACCTCTGCTCCTTTCGGGAAGCTACCATCACTTCTTTTTTTTTTTTTTTTTGGTTTTTCAAGACAGGGTTTCTCTGAAGTTTCTAGAGCCTGTCCTGGAGCTAGCTCTTGTAGACCAGGCTGGCCTCGAACTCAGAGATCCGCCTGCCTCTGCCTCCCGAGTGCTGGGATTAAAGGCGTGCGCCACCACCGCCCGGCCACTACCATCACTTCTGTACCTTGGCCCCTGCTAGTAGAAGCTACAGTGAGGAGGCAGATAAGACAGACAGGCCTACAGCTGGGACAGATGCTGTGATTGGCCCTGTGATCTCACGTACCCAAGGCAGGAGCACACATGGTTCTGCTCTCATGATCCGAGGCTCTCTGATCTTAGCCGTGCGAGTGGTGTGGTCCCGAAGAAAGGGGAGAATCCGTGTCAGCTGCAGTCTGTCACAAGAAAAAGGCTTAGTGGGCTCCCTGTAAGTCCCCACCCAGTGCTCCCCAAAGCACAAAGCTCCACATAGCATTAGGCAAGCAGGTGCTCAGCTCAGCCACTCAGTTAGTCATCCTACTGCCTTGCTTGGTAACATTTGTCCTGTGATATCTGTTCCCTCCAAGCAGCAAAGGGAGGGGAACCGGGGGAGGAGGGCACAGTAGGGAATGGAGGAACCTGCTAGACTGAAGGCAAAGAAGCCTGAATGCCAGAGCTAGAAGCTTGGCTTGTGGCTGCCTAAACCCCTTGCCTGCTAAGTGACTTCTGATCTCCAGCAAACTGCTTAAACTCTCATAATGAAATTTCTTCTCAACGACTGGGAAGATCATGGAAAAAATAAACAGCTCAATATATGGAAGTCCCTGGTGTCTGGCGATCTCAGCAAAGAATGTCTAACCTGGGTCCCAGGATGTTAGCAGAGTTTCTTCTAAGAAATGGGACTTTTTCATTTTCCAGGTCTCTGTTTTGGATTTTCTGCCCGGAGAGTCCTCCTTAAGAGCATTTGTGTGCTGTAAGTGCCAGCACATGATGGCTTAGAGGTTAAGGGCATTGCCTGCCCTTCCGAAGGTCCTGAGTTCAATTCCCAGCAACCACATGGTGGATCACAACCATCTGTAATGAGATCTGGTGCCCTCTTGAGGAAGAGACCTGGTCAGTCGTCCTCACCAACTTAGACCATGAAACCCAATATGGACAAGTTCAACAGAACCACCATATATGGGCTGCCTGTACATGCGTCAACATTGCCAGGGCATAAAAATAAATAAATAAGTAAATGCAAGCATTTACTTCCCAAACCGGGGGCTCCTGATATGGTCAGTAAGAATTAAAACAGGGCCAGCTTGGAAGGATCTCAGCAAGACTGAGGCAGAGACAAGTTTATTTCAAGCAATCAAGACTTTTTATACATTTATCAAAACAGAGTACAATGGTAGCTGCCGTGATGTAATGGCAGTTGCCAGCTCGAAAGCAAATATAAGATTAATGTCTAAGACTAATTGTTCTGCCAAACCTGCACATGCTTTGCCAACTTCTAAGGAACAGAGAAACACAGATGTCCTGAATGCGCCACTGCCTGAGTGAGTGCCTCGGTTTCTCAGGAACCGAAAGGCTCACAATATCCCACCTGTGGACTCAAACCTCAGAAACCAATGACGTTGACTCACACCTCTCAAGCAGCTAGGCCCGCAGGCTTCATGATTCTCTGCAGTGTACCCTGGCAAAAATGCCTGATACTTACCAGAAAGGGGTTTTTGTTTTTGTTTTTGTTTTGTTTTTTGTATTGGTTTGGTTTTTTTGAGACAGGGTTTCTGGATGTTCTGGAACTCACTCTGTAGACCAGGCAAGCTTCAGACTCAGAAACCAGTGGCTTTTTAATTTTATGTGTGAACACCTGCTGGTGTGTATTAACCTGTAATACCTATGTATTACATATGTACCAGGCCTGGCTACCATAAACGGGCTGCAGGGTGGCCCAAACAGGTTTTGTTGTTGTTGTTGTTGTTATTTTATTATCTGTTTGAGGAAACACACTTCTGCTTCCTTGTAGCCCCCAACTCCCTCGACAGTGCTAGGGGCCAGGCCAGGAGCTGTATGCAGACTAGACAGCACTCTAACACTGAGCTACACGGCCAAGAAAGTACATTCCAACTGAGGCCCTTTTAGGCATTTCCTTCAACAGATCTGAGAGCCTAGAATCTCAGTGAGCAGAGGGAAGACAGCTCACGGAGCAGAGAGCATGTCTGCGCTCTTCCTTGATGTCTGTTCTTCTGTCTTTAAGAACACTGTACTTGTTGCTATTTATAATAGTGCGACAGTTCTCTTTAGAGGAAAACATTAATTGAAAATTTTACAGTTCTGATTTGCATCTCATATATTGAAGAGCATCTCTATATACTGATCCCAGTGGTGCCAATCCTCTGAGCACTAGAAGTAACTGGAAATGTAACAATCTAGATGTGAAAGGCCCGGACATCTATTCTGTCAGCTCTCTGACGCTAGAAATCACCTTGTCCTGTGATGCTCAGGCTTTAAGGTCCATATGGATCACCTAGGGATCTTGTTAAAAAATGGGCTCTAAATGAGTGGGTTTAAAATGAGGTTCAGCAATTTAACAAGCTCCCCAGCGAGGTTGACATGTATGCATGGCATGGAGTAGCACATGCCCTGCAACCAGCTAAGAAACTCACCTGGGTCAAAACTGGAGGCTAGAAACTGAGGGAGACGAGCCCAGAGCCTCAGGATGGTAGAGCTCATGATAGCGTGTGAAGTGGCTAACGTAGCGTGTGAAGTGGCTAACGTGGAGTTTCACATCTCAGCTAACCCACACAAATACCACACAGACCAATATTATTGCCTGCTGGAAAAATGGGTACATTCATTTTATGTTAATTTCACAAATAATCACAAATTTTTAATTTTTAGATTTATTTATCTTTTGTATTACCTGTATACCACAGGAGTGCCTGGTGCTCATGGAGGGCAGAAGACAGCGTAAGTGTTGGAAACAGAACCCAGGTCCTCTGTGGGAGCAGCAAGCGTTCACTGAGCCATTTCTACAGCCCCCAAAGCCATCTTATGGGACTGGTGCTTTACTTGCTATGCTAACGAGGCACCTTGAAATTTTATTTTAAAATGAATCATTTCTGCAGCTGAGAAGTTCTATAACCAAGTGTGGGCAGTCAGCTGTGCTCCTTCTGGGGTTCTGGGAGGGAATCTATTTCCCTGCCTTTCTCAATTCTTGGGCCCCAGCACATCTTGGCAAGTGGCTCCTTCTTCTTTGTATTCAGAGCCTGACACTGGGTCCTTCGTCATACCTCACCACACTGGGGGACATTTCTTTGATTTTAAGGGCCTGTGTGATTAGATGGGCCTCTGAATAGCACAGGGCACTATCCATCTCAGAGTATGACCCATCATCAGACACGCGGTCTCTTTGGTCATGCAGTGGAATACTCATTTTCTGAGAATTAATACATTGACATCTTTGGTTGGGGGAGGGGCGCTTATGCTAGCTGACCACCAAAAAAAAAAAAAAGGACACTAGTATTTGGGACCTGGAATCAAACTCTTATGTTTGTCCCCAGAGTCCATGCTCCTTAAGATACACAACTCCACAGAAAGTGCCGAATTGAATGTTGCTCTGGAGGGCAAACCAAGGATGGAGAGGAGTCTGCTGTGGTGGATGTGTCAGAATCCCAGCAGCCTTCTCAGCAGAGCCCCTGGTGCTGAAGTGCATTTGGCCCGTTTCACTCAGCAATCTCCTCTGACGCAGAGACATCCAGTCCTTCTGGGCAACTTCAGCAGTTTGTGGTAACACCCACGCATGGATGTCCTGGTCAGTGCACAACATGACTAGAACATGGATAGATACCAGGGACATGATTGGAGAATAATTACACGTTCCAGGATCTACCCTGAAGTGAAATAAGTAAGCCTCAAACATTGAACTTCCTTGTTGGAAGGAAGCCTGGAGACCCCTGGGTGCTGTGTCGGCACAGTTCAGATCCCTGCTCCCATGAGATTGTACCTACCTGAAGCTTTAGTACCTAAAAAGGAATAAAACTCACACCACATTTCCTAAGTGCATGCAGAACCAGACTGTATTCTGGATTCAGCACTTCCAACTCACAGTACTGGGGCTCCTAGTGTCCAGAGACACCTTCCCCAGGAAATCAGGAAGTGAGGATGCTGACACCCTCCACACATACAGATTCACAAATAAGTGAATAAATAAATATCATTAAAATCCTAACTCTAGTACTTAGAAATGTGACTTTATTTGAAAGTGGGCTCTTTGCAGATCTGATTAAGTAAGAAGGTCATACTGGCATAATGTGCTCTCTTAATCCAAAGAGACTGCTAGCCTAATAAAGGAGAGGTCAGAGAGAAGCCCATGCTTCTGACAATGGAGGCTGACATCTATGCAGTGTGTCTCTGGGCAACGGAATGCCAGCGAATGTGAGCAAATTCCAGAGGGTCAGAGAGGCAAGAAGGGCCTGTAGTGTGGTTTCAGGACAAACAGTCCTGTACCCAGCTGACAGGACCATGGGAGAGTGGTCAAAGCTGGCTGGCTTTGAACTCACACTAGCACAGACTGGCCTCCAATTTACTGTGGTCTTCCTCATCACACTCCCACCCCTCAGCTCCACCCATGCAGTCAGGACTCAGACTTTACACAGTGAATCTGTCTGTGCAACCCTGGTGTTCTCCCTGCACTTGCTGAGGCTCTTCCGGGACTAACATAGGCTGATCTTGGTCATCAAGTCTCCACAGCCGGAAGTCTAGCACCAGGCTTCCCCTTGTTCTTCCTGTTCCTATCACATGACCCCTCTCAGACCCAGCATGCTTACACCTTCAGCCTGCCCTGCGCTTTCTTATATGTTTCATGGACTGTTCCTTCCAATGAAACCCTTAGGATCTCCTCTCATGTCACCTCTCCACCATTCTCCTCCACTAGTCACCCCACAAATCAGCCTGCCGGCTCTGCCTCCATGAGATGGATCTGCCCACAGCATCTTTCAGAGGCCGGGTCACCATTCCATTAGGCATTTCTTGGCAGGCTTGATGACTGTCCTTCCCACTACACCAAGTTCGGAGCAAAGCAGATTTTCCTGCTTTTGTTTGTCTCTGTATCCTAGGACTCAGCTTAGGGCCTGTCGTACACAGACACTCAGGAAGACCGGTTTAGTAAAAGTTGGATGAATGAGGCTTTGATTCTTAGAACCACTTGGAAAGGAAGCTATTACCCTCGTTTTGTCAATGAGAAAGCTGAAACAACAGGAGGACATTAAATGACATGAGTTGTAGGCAATTAGACTCACCACGTGTCCTAGTACGCTGTGTACCCCGAGGAAGAAGAGAGACAACACTTATGGATTCCAAAGACTTTAATAAAGCAGCACATAAGCAGGTCACTGATCAGTCAGGGCTGCAGGACGAGGACTCGGGAGCCTTGTTTCTCCTGACAGCCCCAAGCAGGGGCAGCAGCGGAGTTTATAGGGGTTTCTGACAAAAGTCAGAAGCACCTGTTGCCAAATTACAGTTACAATTTTCACCAATCAGGAATGGAAGATTAGGGGCTTTCCTTGAGCGTTCCATCATTGTCAACCGACATTCAGTGCAAGCCTTTCAGTCCAACCAATGAGATTCATTTGTTCTTTCTGTTGTTGGGAACAGCGGTAACATTTCTAGAGAACTAGAGATGCATAACGACTCTTTCTATGGTTTAGGGAGGAGGTGGGTCAGCCATTGGAAAGTTCTCAGCTCCCCTAGGGCTTGGGAACCTGAACTTTGTTTCACCCTACAGATAAAATGGCAGTACTTAGGACAAGGTGCTTGTACCTGCTCCCTTCAGGGTCTCTCTCCTGGAGGCACTAATGTGACTTGAAAGAATCCTGCCGCTATGACCTAATCACCTCTCAACAGCCCCTACTCCTATTACCATCTCCATGGAGGTAAGAACTTCAACATATGTAAGTGACACAAAATAATCTGTGCTAAACTAAAGGCGATGGTGGGGTGAGGGCAGGAGTGAGGGCAGGGGTGAGGGCAGGGCTGGTCCCCCTCAGTGCTAACAGACGGTGAGAAGATGAATCCTGTGGTGGCCTCATTCCTAACATAGTAACTATGCTATCTCCACCAAGAAAAACCTAGCAGGGTTGTGTGCTCATTCATCCTGTAATTCCAGCTATAGAGAGGCTAAGGCGGGAGGATTGCTAGCTCGAGACAAACCTGGGCCACCTATAGCAAGACCCTGGGGCTGGGGTTAGGGAGTTCTCTTACTCAAACTAATCAGTTGACCTGTATCGAAAGCATAAGAATACTAATATATTCTTAGTATTAATAACTTTTCACGTAATAATTGTTTCTAGTAAATTCTAAGAAAATTGAAGGTATATAAAAAAATGTATGCATAGGGTGATTAGCATAGTCAAATAGCCAAACAGAGAATTAATAAACACGACGTACCCTTGTGATGAATTTCTATGTCGAGGCCAAGTATTTTGAAGAATACTTACGTGGCACAGGGAGTCGTTAATTGCAACATTCAGCTAATGAAAGGACCAAGCACTAATAAAATGACACTAACGTGAGCCAGACCCATAATCACCAAGTGACAAAGAAAAATGGAAGCGATGTAGTAAGACACTAGCTGGCTGTCTTCACCTATTAAAGCCACGGTACTCATTATAGTCACAAACTGCTTAACACGAGCACACCACCTTTTATAACTACAGAGAGGCCTACTACAAAGCAAACAGGGGCTTGGATGCTTTCCTCTTTTTATACTATTTCCAAATTATTAAAGAAGCTTAATAATTTTGAGTAATTTTCAAATATTCATGTTTATGTTAGGCGATTTATATAATGGAAGACCAAATAGAGATACTTGCTTCAGTCCCAATAGGCTAAGAGCTCAAATGTCATACTTCCTACTCCATCCAGAAGAGGTTGGCCAAATGACCCAATAACTGAGTTTGCCAGGCCGATGGTCTCCCTGCAATTTAGAGATGAACCGATCTAGAGTCATAAACAAGATCTACTGACGAGAAGCAGAAATGCTGGATCCTTAGCCCTATAGGTCACTGTAAGGAACACAATCTTGGTCTTAAGCAAGCTTCTTGCTTTTGCTGGCATCACCACTGGGAACCCTAGCAATTCCTAAAGCTAACCATCAGAGCAGAAGCCTTCCTGGCATGTCAATAGGAAGGGAGAGTGATCTCTGTGAACTGTACCCAGAGCTTTCTTGAGTGACTTTCGCCAGCTTTAGGTAGTCTTAAACCCAAGAGGAAGAGAATTCACCTCATGCCAGCCCCTTCTTCCCTCTTGTCTCATGTTGTGGGGCAGAATAGCTGACCAAGAAGAAACACATATGAAGAGCAGAGGCCATAAATTCAGACTGGCTAAGAATCCTGAGTTTTAATCAGAAGACAGAGAGACCTGAGTCCCCACTAGTCAGCATGCAGGTGAAACACCTGTCTCCAGGCTGTGCCCCCGACTCCCATTCCCTATTGGATTCTGATCCTCCAACACCCACTCTGCTGCCCAACCCCACACACCTGAACATTCTCCCCCTGGCCACCCCTCCCTAACAACCACAGCAGACTATGTAGACACAGGAGGCAAACCACACCAATTGGGAAAACAGCAGACTACATTAGGCACAGATGCAAACCACAATAGTTGAAAGAATAGGCACAGGCATAGGCCACACCAGTTGGAAGAAACCATGAGTAAACGCTCGTGTAAGAACACATTCAACAACCAAAAGAGCAATATGGCACCACCAGAACCCAGTGATCCTTCAGGAGCAAGACCTGAAAATTCCAAGACAGCTGAAACACAAGAAACAAACTTAAAAATTACTTTATGAAGATGATAGAGGTACTTAAAGAGAAAAGTAAAAAATCCCTTAAGGAAGTCAAGGAAAAGACAAACAAAAAATGGAAGAATTCAATAAATCCCTTAAAGAAAGCCAAAAAAAAAAAAAAACCCAATTAAACAGGTGAAAGAAATGGTTCAAGACTTGAAAACTGAAATAAAAACAGTAAAGAAAACACAAACCAAGGGAATTCTAGAAAAGGAAAAACTGGGGAAGCAAACAGGAACTACAGATGTGAGCATCACTAATAGAATACAAAAGATGTATTATCCTTTGCTTTACATCTAATATCTACTTATAGTGAGTACATAGCATGTTTGTCTTTCTGGGTCTGGGTTACCTCACTCAGTATGTTGTTTTCTATCCATTTGCCTGCAAATTTCATGATTCTTTGTTCTTGTACACCTGAGTAATACTCCATTGTGTAAATGTACCACATTTTCTTTAACCATTCTTTGGTTGAGGGACATCTAGGTTGTTTCCAGGTTCTGGTTATTACAAATAATGTTGCTATGAATAGAGTTAAACAAATGTTCTTGTGGTATGATTGAGCATCCTTTGGGTATATTCCCAAGAGTGGTATTGCTTGGTCTTGAGGTAGACTGATTCCGTTTTCTGAGAAACTGCCATACTGATTTCCAGAGTGATTGTACAAGTTTGCATTCCTACCAGCAATGGAGGAGTGTTCCCCTTACTCTACATCCTTTCCAGCATAAGCTATTATTGGTGTTTTTGATCTTAGCCATTATGATCTTACATTATGACTGATGTAAGATGGTATCTCAGAGTCATTTTGATTTGCATTTCCCTGATGGCTAAGGATACTGATCAATTCCTTAAGTGTCTTTTGGCCATCTGCAATTCTTTTGTTGAGAATTCTCTGTTTAAATCTGTATTTCATGTCTAATGGGATTTTTTTTGTATTTTGATATCTAGTTTCCTGAGTTCTTTATGTATATTGGATATCAGTCCTCTGCTATATGTGGGGTCAGTGAAGATCTTTTCCCATTCTGTAGGCTTCCATTTTGTCTTATTGACAATGTCATTTGTCCTACAAAAGCTTTTAGTTTCAGAAGGTCCCATTTATTAGTTGTCAACCTCAGTGTTATCTACTACTGGTGTTATATTCAGAAAGTAGTCTCCTGTGCAAATAAATCCATATCTATCACCCTGCACAAAACTCACGTCCAAGTGGATCAAAGACCTCACCATAAATCCAGTTACATTGAAGCTTATAGAAGAGAAAGTGGGAAGTATCTTTGAATGTGACAAAGAGATTGTGGGGAAGGGAGAAGGTAGACTGGGTAACAGTGAGATGGGACAGATTTGGGGCTGAAAAAATTAAAACAGCAAAATATCCCAAATCCAATCAACCAACCAACCAAACAACAACAACAAACCAAGTATACAAAATGAAATAAAAATTACAAGGCATACCATAAGGCAAACAAAAGAACACTCAGGGCTGAACTGTTGGTTTCCTAGCTGCACAAACCCCTAGGTTCTTTCCCAGCACACATAGACTGGGCATGGTGATAAACACCTATAACCCCAACACTTCTGGTGGCAGAAGGATCAGAGACTCAAGCACAGGCTATGTACAAGTTTGAGGGCAGCCTGGGTCTCAACAAAACAAACAAACAAAAAACGGACTTTAAAATAATTAATCCGAGGCTGGGTGGTGGTGGCACACACCTTTAATCCCAGCACTCCTTAGTTCGAGGCCAGCCTTGTCTACAGGGATAGTTCCAGGTCAGTGTTACAGAGATTGGGGGGGGGGGGAATCAACCCCTAATTATTACAGTAAATCGGTTTTTTTTTTATGTCCCAACTGCACACTGCCAGTAGCAGCTTCTAGCACATGTAACAAAGCATTCTGTGCTCACTGGCTCGGCACCGCTTAGATCTTGGCATCCTGCCCACAGCACCCTGCTGTAACAAACATGAAGGCTGAAACAATGTGCTCTCGGGCTCAGCATGCTCTCTGGGTATCCTGCCTGCAGTATCCTGCCCACAGCATTTGCCCGTAGCACCCTGCCTGCAGCATCCTGCTGTAACAAACACGAAGGAAGAAAGAAAAGGCCATTTCATGGTATGGATTCCGCTGTCAGAGACATCACAAGACACGTGTCTTTCAATCACAAGAAGAAATAAGCCAACACTGCCTTCCTTGACTCAACAGAGCTCATGGTTAGTGACTGCCTCCAGACCTGTCAATAGGCATTCCTGTCAATAAGCGTTCCTTCACCTGACTAGTTGTCAATACATTTCTGGGCTCAGTGGACACTTTCCTGAACTACAATTTCTCTGTCAATCAAAAGTGTTGTGCTTCTAGATTATTGCTTAGATTGAAGCATTCATGAAAAGAGAAAAACACACCACGGTGCCGGCTGAGAGCTTTGTGGAAATGACCTGCCCCCTTTGGAATGAAAAGTGGATGATTTCAGGTGAAAACTAAGGAGAAAAACCCCTAATGGCTCACTTGCAGCACCCCCATCACCTCTAACCTCCTCCCTAGCCTTTCTCGCTCTAACCCGTGCAATAAAAAACCCCCACGGCAGTTCTAGTCCAAAGGTTTATTTTCTACTTGAAAACGACCAGCCCGGTGGCAGACAGATGGGGATGCCTTAAACCTCCCTGCAGTCGTAGCTACTCCAGCGGTTATTTCTTTCAATTCCATTTTTGCCCCACTGGGAAATTAAATGGCATAAAAATCGATGCTCCACGTTAAAGAAAAAGGGGCTGGATGACCAGATATCAATATATTCCCTTCTGGATTAGACCCTGCTTCAGAGACTATCTGGCTAAAGAAATTTCACCAGGCCCAGAGGAGTGGAATGCAGGCAACACCTGGAGCAAAAAGCGAGAGCTCTTTGTTTCGGATCTGCTAATGAGTAACTCTCCGCTTCCTAGGGCAAGAAAGATTTCAAGGAGAAAATGCAAGCAGTGGCTCCCAGTTCTGAATTTTGTCCAAGTGCTGCAGACCACAAGCCCCTCGGGCCCATAGAAGTGAAAGCAGAAACTCGGCTTCAGATGAGCGGCATGGAACTGGGCAGAACCCGATATTTAGTGGCACCCAGAGCCCTGGGCTTTGGGAGATGGTTAGAACAGAGCGCGGTTTCTTCCTACAGGGGGAAAAAAAACTATAAATTTTGTGGTGCTTGGGCTAGAACCCATGGCTTTGCAGATGAGACACAAGCACTTTACCACTAAGCTACACCTAGTCCAAGGGTAATTCCAAACTGTTCTTTCAGCAGCTGTCACTACCCTAAGACCAGGCTCACAGTCTCTTGTAAAGAAATGGCTACCTTATCTCATTGATTTCCCAGCCAGGAATGCACTGTTTGTTTCTCTGACTGAGATAGAAGACAGTGTTCTGAGGTCTGGTGAGCTCCTGCTTGCTAAACACAACCCAAACGGGATGCTCACTAAGATACCCATAGGTATCAGTACCAAAAAGGGCATTTGGAAAGAGGCCAGCATTTGCCTTCATCTCCAGGAGGGTGTTGAGTTCTGGTTTTATTGTATCAAAACACCTTAACAGCAGAAACACAAGGTATGTGCTGTCTCATGTCTGTAATCCCATCCATCTATCTCAAGACCCAGCAGCGCCACTATTGGGCATACACCCAAAGGATGCTTCATCCTATCACAAGGACACTTGCTCAACCATGGTCATAGAGCTTTATTCATAGTAGCCAGAATCTGGAAACAACCTAGATGTCCCTCAACCGAAGACTGGATAAAGAAAAGGTGGTATATCTACACAATGGAGTATTACTCGGCTGTTAAAAACAATGACATCATGAAATTTGCTGGCAAATGGATGAGACTAGAAAAAGTCATCCTGAGTGAGGTAACCCAGACCCAAACACAGTACGTACTCACTCATAAGTGGTCATTAGCTGTAAAGTACAAGATAACCATGCTACAATCCACAGATCCAGACAAACTATGTAACAAGGAGGGCTCAAGGGAATCTCCCTGGGAAGGGGAAATAGAACAGAGTTTGTGGATGGACTGGGGTTGGGTGGGAATGAGGACAGGAGGGTGAGGTGGGGATGGGATAGAGAGAGTACTGGGGAAGCAGGTTAGAATTAGAGGACAATTGTGGGGTAGTGATGTGGAAACCTAGTTCAGTATCAGTTTTCAGGATTCTACGAAAGTGACCCTAGCAAGGACTCCTAGCAATGGAGAATTCAGAGCCTGAGCCAGCCATCTTCTGTAAAGAAGCAAGGTTTCCAGTGGTGGTACTGGAGCACCAACCCAGTCACAAAACCTTCAAATGATTGAGCAAAAATAAATTCTTAAATTGGGCATGGTGGCGCATGCCTGTAATTTAGCACTTGGGAAGTTAAAGCAGAAGGACTGAGTTCAAAGCCAATCTGAACCGCACAGGGAGACCCAATCTAGAAAACAAGAACAGGAACTGAGGAGATGACTCTGTTGGTGAACTATTCGCCATGCAAGCATGAGGACCTGAGTTTGGATCCCCAGCAGCAGTGTAAACACGGGTGTGGTCCCACACATTTGTAACCTCAGCACTGGGGTGTGGAGACTGGCAGTCAGGTCCCTGGAACTTACTGGTCAGCCAGGGTAGCTGAATTAGTGAGCTCCAGGGTCAGTGAGACACCCTGCCTCAAAAAATTAGACAGCGGCTGTGAAATCCACCCAGCATCAACCTCCAGCTACACACACACACACACACACACACACACACACACACACAAAACTCATGTCTGTGTTTATACATGTATACATTTATACTTGGTAATCTAAATAAAAGGTGTCCTGGGATTCACTGTGCTATTATTTTTTTAAATAAAGCTTCTGTATATTATTTTCTAAAGTTGGTGGAAATAAAAAAAATTTTCAATGTATTTCTATTTATTTGGAGGGAGGGGGCACAGGATGTGTATTGAGGTTAACCGACAACTTGCTGGAGTTCTTCCACCATGTGGGTTTCAGAGACTGAATTTAGGTTGCCAGGCTTGGCAGGAAGTGCCTTTACCCACTGGGCCATCCTGCTGACCCCCTTTGTTCTTTATTTCACATATCCCTTGTTTTACTTTCATTAGCTTCCATTAACTTGTCCATTTCTATTAGAGTAGATTTTAAAATCATAGCGGAGTATACACTTTGAAGTTGAACTTTGTTTTAATTCACACAGTTGAGAATTGTGGGGCTACAAAGAGACAGCATTTCAAAAACTGATGGTTTTTTGCATGTGACTAATTTCAAATAACTGGGAGTACAGAGTCAAGGGCTGCTCACTTCCAGTACAGGGCCAGTATTTTCCAAACAGCCTCATACATTGTGCAGTGCACGAGCTGGCTTTAGCAGTTACCAACCAGCCTGGGACAGTATCAATTTATTTTGTGTCTGATCCTCATCCGCTAGCCTGCTGCTTCTAAATAAGCACTTCCGCTAGAGTCCACATTTTCTGGTCATGTTTGCCACTCTGCATTCCTACTAGACAGTGGAACACCCTGAAGGTAGGTACCCTGCTCTGCCCCAGAAGACTGCAGGCACTATGACTTGACGATAACAAGATGGGTAAAATAAGGACCTAAAATGAAACAAGTTTCAAGAGAGAATCATAAAAGTGTATTAGCACTTACTAATGTGGCTTATCTAGTATTACTTAGAAGAGGGGGAAGAACGACCAATCTGTAGGGTAACTTGGAAGCTGTTACTGCTGGTCACATGGGCGTTGGTTAGAGGGTTGGGAGAGTCTCCAGGATGTAAAATAAACTGAAAAGGAGTATGTTAGTGCAATAGAAGTGACCATTCCTTCAAAAGCTATATATAGTACAATAGGAAGACTGGATGAATTGCTTCATCAAAATCTGTATGTTGCTACAATATGTCAATGGATAGAACCTTGTAAACCAATAATTACAGAAAACCTTAATTATGAATAGAAAAACAAGGTTTATATGAATACTTTTTCAGAGCTTTTTATAAAAACTATTTTAATACACAATTTTAAAAGTGAACCACATTCTTCTCAGGAAGCTTTAAAATTAAGCTGCCTTGTGAAGCAGCTGCTCGGCCTTTTGTGTGCACTGTAACACACTCCGTACAGAACGAGAAGACAGTCACTTCCTATGGCTGGGGTTGGGGTGTTAGGGATTTCTGGTGGCGTGGCTGGGAGTGCTTCAAATGAAAATAATTAAGCAAAAGAAAGATATTCTCATGTCCATCTTGTAACAGAGAAACAATGGCAAAGAAACATCACTGTCAAGAACCGCTCAGTCTTTAAATGAAGATTTGAAACCTGCAGTACTGGTACCATCTTTGGGTGGAAGACTAGAACCATAGTGTAAGAGGAACCTTCTTTATAATCTACTGGGAAGTTTTAGTGAACTGTTTTATGTTTTTGTTGTGGAGGCAAGAAAAACAGACAAATGAGTCAAAGATGAGGTATCTTTGGAAAATTTATTGGACCATATTTCTTTCTTTGCTGAAAACATCATATATCCGTAGACATTATGGGTTCCATAGCTTAGAAAGGCTAGTGGTTCTCCCACAGTTACATACTGTACCCAAAACTCTATAGAAAGATAGTACATTTCCAATCTTGCTCTTGAGTATTTCTTAAAAGATGCTCTAAAGTTTCCTCACAATGGCAAGTAATGCAAAGTAAGGCGTCAATTCTCTCCCTTACACGTTCAGTGTAACAGGGACAGGAAGGAAGACTAGTGATGTCAGTGCTAGTACCCTGGGGATTGCTGCTGGTCCTCTGGGGCACACCTATGGCACAGAGGTGCTGACACACCCCTGCACTGAGGAGCCTGAGATGGATAAACACTGAGCAGCCTGTCACAGTCAAGCACGACTGTCACAGCAGAAAGGGGACTTGGGATTGTCTGGTTCTTGGTGCTCCCAGGGCTACTGGCCTTCACATGTGGCAAAGGAACAGGGCCAGAGCATGACCAGAGGTCTCCCAGTTGGCACTACAGTACGACAGGGTCACTTCAGTGGGCCTTCCATGTGTGCACTGAAAGTAAAGTTACAAGTGCCTTTACCAATTCCTGTATCGGATTACGAGAATGAAAGTAAAACCATGTGATTTCTCCTCCAGATTGTAAGGTACTCTGGGTAGAGGGCATCGGTGACGACGACCCCTGGTGCACAGACTCAACTGTCTCATCCACACAGCATCCTCAGTTTTCAGACTTCTTTCATTAGCTTAAAAACAACAGGGTAAGGCAACCAAATTCAACTAATTTGGGTTGCAGAAAAAAACATCTGGAACATCCACCTTCATCTTCTCAAGTGTTAAGAGCTCATGATTAAAAGGTAATCAACGAGTTTCTTCTCCTAACAGGAAGCAATGCAGCTACTGTCAATAAATGCACCTCTAGTAAACACAGGGCCCCTCATAAATATAAAATTAAATTCTTTCGAGGAATAGCTTTCTGACTTTAATATTTGGGATTTACACTTACTCTTTATATTTTATAGTAAAAATCTATGGTCTTGGTTTCTTTATATTCCTACACAAATGACTTCATCTCAGCAGGCTCTCACATACAGATGGCAGGTTGGGCTAGTCAGCTTATTTCAGAAGGGGATGGCGGCCACATGGCTCGTGTGCTCTTAGAATCCTTGCAAAAACTCCTGCAGCTGGGTGACAATCTCTGTGTCCACTGTTTCCATAAGGGACTGGAAGCCTTGCTCCCCCAGGATCTCCTGCTGGGCCTTGAGCTTCTCATAGAGGAACTGCTGCAGTGACACTGTGTGCACAGGGTCCTTCAGGGCTAGCTGTGGGCAGAGAAGCAGACAGTGTCAGAAGACAAATACCGTACACGTGCCTCACTGTGCTCTCGTAACCTCTCCACGGCAGCAGAACTGCTGCCTCCTAAAAGCCCCCTGCAGACAGTGTTCTGGGGTCCTCCGAGTGTAAGTTGCTCTGATGTGCCAGTCCTCAATAACCGAGGACTCGTCTAGCTACAGTGCTAGACTCTAGTAAAAAGCATCCTACGAGGAAGAGAACCCACCAGTGGGTTTTGCTTTATCACCTTAGGACAATCAGAGATTAGAGCGCAACAGTCTGGCCATGCCCTAAGGAAGTAAGGAGATGCTATTTGCCCAAGTTTATACAACACCACCATTTAATCTGTGCCTGTGTTTTTAGGTTGGGAGGAGATCAAAATTTGTTCCTCCCCAGCCCCACTAGAGTAAACAAAGGAATTCAGCATGTGATTAGCATCTGCTGTGCCTGTAAGTGGATAGACATATACACACAAGTTGCACATTATCACTCTTCTTCGCCTTTATATTATCACAAAATTCTTTCTGAATACATGCAGAGATTTCTCAATTGATGCCAATTGTTTTTTTTTACCTATTATACACATGTAAACACAATCACAGTATCAACAGTTTTATCTATAACCTTGCTAAATACTCCACCACAAACACTGTTTTGTGTACTGTGTAAGTAACCTTTTTCTATACTTCAGTTTCTTCTGTTTAAAACAGGTCTCAGGCAGTCAAGGCTAGCCTCAGACTAGGTAATGTAGCTGAAGCTGGCCTTGAACTGCTGCGTCTACCTCCAAACACTGGTATTGGAGGCCACTATGCTCAGAACTTCACCTTGTTTTCTTAGGATACCTATCCCATCCATTTTAGAAGAATCACTAGGGCATCAAAAATATTGACTCCTGATATATACAATCAGTTTGTTTTTCCTACGGTTTGTACCAATATAAAAGAAAAAAGTTTTTAGTACTAAAACTGTTGGCACTGATATTATTTAAATGGCTTATAACTGTAATAACAAAACAATACAGTATTAGTATAAGCTGAACATTTATTCCAGCATTAGTGATCCTGAACATCTGCATGACTTTCAATAAAGTGCATGAATGTCTTTGCCCAATGTAGCTGAATTCCAGCTGTTTGAGCTGTGCACATAGATGATAAAATATGACTGACGGATAAAAGACAAAGGTGCCATGAAATTTAAATCAGGCCCCACGTATTCCCAAAGCAGATTATGTACCAAATCTAAGATAAGAAAGATGTCCATACGCATTTGCCTGCAAGAGAGACAGGAGAGGAAAAGTGAGGACGCCAAGGCCTCACTCCTGAGCTAAGCGCGTCATTCTACAGCAGGCACAGAGGCTGAAGGGGAGCATCTGAAAACGGCTGTGGAATAGTACTTTAACTAAGCAAGGATGTGTTACATTTGTTTAATTATGTAAAGGTGTGTTGCTGTTTCACCTTGCCTGCCTAATGTTATCTGACCAGTCTAATAAAAAGCAGCAGAGGATGGGCAGGGCTGGTGAGCACAGAGAGTAAGTAGGAGAGGAAGAGATGAGAGAGAAAGAGAAGGCGATGCCCTGGCCAGCCAGTCAGAAATGGAGGAAAAGGAGACGTACAGATTGAAAGAAAAACAAAAACTCCCCGAGGCAAGATAGATTAAGAGATACATATTAAATTAAATTATAAGAGCTAGTGGGACAAATATAAGACAAGACCAAGCATTTATAACTAATAATAAGTCTCTGTGACATGATTCGGGAGTTGGTTGGCAGTCCAAAGAAAGCCAGCTACAGAAAACATTTGCAATTTGGGGGTTGGAGAGCTGGCTCAGCAGTTAAGAGCACTTGCTGCTCTTGCAGAAATCCAGGTTTGGTTCCAAGAATCAACATGGCAGCTCACATTAACCTGAAATTCTAGCACCACTAGGCATGCATGTGGTACACATGCATACATGCAGGCAAAACGCTCTACACATAAATAAATCAATCTAAAAACATTCTTTAAATGTTTGTTTTCTTAAGTAACATATGACAATGATCAACATTATTTTAATTACAAAAACCTATTGGGATAGAGTATATTGACTTTACAGAAATATAACGCATATTCATAATGGAAATGACAGTTCTGAGCAAAAGCAGCTGAGCTTAAACGTTATGCTCAAGACTCCCCAATTGTAATAGAGCCTGCAGTCATAAAAGTCTCCCCGACTAGTGAACACTAGTTGTAAGAAAGCCTGCAGTCATGAGAGAGAGCATTTCAAAGAACTTAACTATTATCTTCATGTAAATAAAGATATATGACGTTTTAAACACACGCAGAGTGAGAAGTTTTATTACACCATTTTGACATACAATTTTTGTTGATTTTTCTCCCCATCACCATGCTTGCTACCCTTTACCAACTGACCACCTTTCAGCCCTTTGCTGACTCTGCCATGCCCTTTTTAACACCTCTTTCCCTTCTCTGGTGCTTCCCTTTCTCGTTTCATGATTTATACCCAAACACCCACACCCACACATCAAAAGCCAGATCAGGGCTAATGAGATGGCTCAGTGTATGCAAGTCTGGCAACCTGAGTTTGACTCCTGGAACCCAAGTAAAGGTGGGGAGAGAGAGCCAACTTCCAAGAGTGCATGTGAACACTGCACATGCACATTATACATACACATACAATAACAATAATTTAAAAAGCTAGGATTCACACAGGAGAACGTGATATTTGTCTTTCTGATTTCTATTTACCTTACTTAACAGAATAATTTCCAGTTCCATTCATTTTCTTGTGAATTTTATTTCATGGCCTAGAGTCCCATCGTGTACGTATGCCACATTTTTATAATCATTCACTAACAGTCAGTCATCTAGACGATTTCCATTTCCTGACTATTGTAAATAGACCAGCAATGAACATGATGCTAAGTACTTTGTGGCAGGACATGGAGTCCCCTGGGTGTGACAAAGTCAGAATGCCTACTCTGTTTATCAGGTGGTGGGTTCTTGAAGAAAATGGCTTTCTAAAGTTAATTAGGAAATTCTATACCTGTTGTTGGAGAAATATACTGCACAGATTGACCAGACACTTCCTTTTCAGAATAATCCCTTTCTACAGTTCTTCTTGCTAAGTATAGTCACGAACCCTAGGCATGACATAGCAAACAAATGTTAAGATGCCTTAAAGAGGTGCAGAGCAGGCTGCCAACAAAGCTCTAACTGGAACAGGATGCGAATTCTGTGACTTCATTCATGCCTCAAATGTTCCACAATCTGAGCTCAAGAAGTCATGTTGAAGCGGCGTGTTTCCAGTTGTCTGGGGTGTCTCTGCTGGAGAGTTCGATACCTAATGTCACACAACAACCGCGTGCTTTTTTTTAATCTCAAAGATTTTTAAGGTTTCAGAACACCGCTTTAAATTGTGGGAAGGGGAAAGCCATGGGCATGCCATGGCTCACTGTGGAGGTCAGAGGGCAAGAGGTAATGTTGGTTCTCTACTTCTGCCCTCGCCGGGTCACCTCAGCAGCCATCCCTACGATCTTACGTTGCTAGCCACGCTGCTCACCCTTGACTGCACTCACTGCGGTGTCTACTCTACTGATGGCTTTACTTCCTTCCACTCTCCTAACGTTAGCGCTCTGTTTCACATTTTGAAGTTTTGAACTCGTTTATTTTCATTCCTTCTCATTTGAAAATAAATAATGACATGCTCTTATGTCTCATTGCTTATGGTCACCTGGCTCAAAGTGCAAGCTGTCCTTTAAAAAAAGGTTTGAAAACTTATGTGACATGATAAACGTTTGCTCAGCCTTTAAATCGCATGCTGCCAGACAATATAACCTATTACTACTACTTTGAGAAACTAAAGGTTTTCTTCAAGCTTTATTTTTGTAATATTACATGAATACTGACATTTTCCTGAATGGAGTGTAATTTTTTTTTATATAGTCATTAAGTTTATCCAGCTCTATCACCATGAACCTATGTGATCTTCTGGGTTCAGCTACACACATACAGCACAGTCGATCACAGGCTAGCCTGAGCATCAGTTCATTGAGAAAGCTGTGGGAATGAAGAGATTTCATAACAAGGAAAGGCAAGAAAATGGGATAAATTTCACACCAAAAAAGCTGTTAGAAATATGGAAATATTTTAGGACCTTATTAAAATGCTACCTTTTAAGATGTCCCCTTATGTTTAGCAAAGGTATTTTTGTTTTTTGAGACAGTTCATTCTGTAGCCCAGGCTGGCTGTGTTCCTCCTGTTTCAACATAAAACATGTTTACTATCACCCATTTTAGCAGTAATTTCCAGCAACAAAGTCAGATGGAAATAGCACCTCTCTACATTAAAAATAAAACCAATTTCATCATGTAAAATAAACTAATTAAATAATCAAGAGTAATAAATTATTTAGTTTCCATTTATCATTCTTTCATAGTGTTGTAGCAAATTAACTTACAAACCTAGTTAATAATGGAAGATATTGTCTCTTGCCAGTTTACCATTTAAGCAGAATGATTATGTAATAAAGTGGAATATTCAAAGATGTATTATAGGGATTGATGTTATTGAATTAGAGAACAAATCTGTTAGGTATTTAAGCATGATGATTTGGCATACTTTGAGCCTAATCATTCCTCAGAAATATAACTAGTACCATGTTTGTCAATTCTGTAAGAAAATATAGCATAAAACCAAAGATGCACACAGTACACTGATCCTACTACGCAGGGATACCAGGCAATGCAATCAACTGGAAGAGAAACACTGAAGGAAAGTTAGATTTCTATCTGTAGCCTATATGTTACCTTCGAAATGCTGGGTTCTCAGAATGTCCTTGACCGTGTTTCTGATCCAGAGTCTCACTGTATAGACCAAACAGGCCTCTAAACTAAGATCTTCTTGCTTCACACACCCAAGTGTTGAATGTAAGTGAAGGTGCACATCAACCCACCCATCAGAATACCACTGGTGCCTGTCATAAGCTTATTAAGGGGATGAAGAAACTTAAACATTACAAGAAGCATTCACAGGCAACACAGCTCCTTACAGCTCCTTACTACTCCAATGGCTCCAGAAATGACTATCATTTAGCAAATCACATGAGACTCTCAAGTCTCTTGAATCAATATATTTTTACAAGGCAATCAATCAGGCAAAGAACTGAGAGGTACCAGGTGCTATGAATAGGAACTTGCTGGATAAAGATCTATAAAAGGAAAGAAAGATTAGCCAGTCAGCGCTTTTACAATGGAGGTCTCAGAATGGGAACTCAGAACTGTGTGCTTGCCAGGCAAGTGCTTCTCCAAATAATAAAACAGTAGTTTATAAAACTGCAGAATGTGACAGGGAAATCAGAGGAGTGAAAATTTCCTTTCTGACCATCTGCTGACGTAATACAACTGTGGAAAACTGCAGCACTTGAGGACCTGACTCAACTCTGGAAAGGAGCTCTAGTTCCATGACTATTTAGCTTGTTTGTTGGAGAACTCAAAATGATTTCCCATAATTTACAAGCTGTGTACTTATTTTAATAGACAGAAACCAAAGCAGACTTAAAACAACAGCTTTAAAAATGTAAGCTAAAATATTTACAAAAAGTAAACAGCTGAGTGTGGTGGGTTACACATAAACCTAGGACATGGGAAATGGAGGGAGGAGGATCATTCAAGGTCATTCTTGCATACACAGCAAATTTAGGCCAGTCTAGACTGGACGATACCCTCCCTGTTTGTTTTGTTTAATGGGCTGGGGATGTAGCTTGCACAGCATACATGATGCTCTGTATCCAAATTTCTAGCATCACACAAAAATCGGGCATGGTTCATATCCATGTAATCCTAGCAGCCAGAACACAGACACAGGAGTTCATTATTTCGGTTATCCTTGGCTACACTTGCAGATTCAAGGTCAGCCTTGGCTACAAGACTATTAGAAGAAGGAAGAAAAAGAGCAGGGTAGGAGGAAAGTTAAACCTCATTTTTGGAACTGGGGAGTCAGTTCACTTGGTAAAGTGAATGCCTTAAAAGCAGGAAGCCCTGAGTTTGACCACTAGAGAGAGGCTGCTTAAAAAGTGCAGGTACTCATGTGGAATGTGCATGTGGAGGCTGGAGGACAACCTCAAGTGTTAGCCTCAGGAACACAGTTCACCTCCTTTAAGACAGGCCTCTCACTGGTCAGCATCTCACCAGTTATGCTGGACTAGCTTGCCCTTAAGCCCCAGACCCTCCTGCCAGTCTTCCCAGCACTGGGGTTGAAAGGATGGCACAATGCCCAGCATTTTCACATGGGGTCTGGAGATAAACTTGGGGTCCCAATGCTTGAATGTAAATGATTTGCTTACCGAGTCATTCTCATAGCCCCACAACCACCTTTCCCCAGCAGCTGAGTTTAGGACTAATTTAAAACACACAAAAGTTAAGATTCTTTTTGTTTTGAGACAGGATTTAACTTACATGCAGCCCAGGCTAGACTTGGCTCACAGAGTTCCTGCCTTAAGTCTGCTGCTGGTCTATAGACCTGCACCGCAGGCCTGGCAAGAATCCCGGTTATTTCAAGGAATTCTGACAGCCTGCATTCTAATTTTCCTGAACATAATGTAATTTTGGTTTATCAAAGTCAAAATCATTTAAGACATGCATCTATAGCTATTAAAGGATTACAAAACTCAAGGAGAATTATTTTAGCTGTTAACAAATCCCTGCAATGTTCATTCTAATAGGAAAAAATAAATCTTTACATCTATTTTTGCATTCAATCTCTTGTCCTACCAATCTGGGTTAAATTAATGGAAAAACAAACAGACAAAAACAAGCCACCAGTCCTTGTTGAATATGTAACTGAAGGAATGAACGTTTAAAAGCACTTTAGATCATTACAGGTATATTTTTAAAAATTCTATAAAACTCACAAGGAGTATTTTCTTTTTTTTTCTTCTTCTTCTTTTGGTTTTTCGAGACAGTTTCTCTGTGGCTTTTTTTGAGCCTGTCCTGGAACTAGCTCTTGTGACCAGGCCTGGCCTTGAACTCACAGAGATCCGCCTGCCTCTGCCTCCCGAGTGCTGGGATTAAAGGCGTGCGCCACCACCGCCCGGCTTCAAGTATTTTCTTAAAGGTCAGTTAACAACAGAAATCTCAAGCCATACTATGAACTTTCTATTCTCTGTTACTTTAAAATCTATTGATCTATCTTGCCAGTTGAATAAATCTTTTACCCTTGAATGATTTTTAAACAATGAATTTAATACTAGTCATGTTACAAAATACAGGTCTACTGAATTATGTAAATGCTAAAAATATTTCATTATCAAAATATTCTAAACTTCATATCACTGTTAGGTACATGTGAAAATAAATAAGGAGCTATCAAACTCAGGGGATAAAAATATATATGATTTCCAAAATTCTAATTTTGCTTGATTGTTATTTAATTGTTTTCCTTAAGGTGACAGGCTGTCCTTTCAAGAATAATGCATGCCAAACACCCAAGTCTGAATCACTATGGTTACTAATGTCAACTACTCTCTTGCATTCAAATGATGCTGAAAGAAAAAAGACATAAAAAATTTTAGGCTAACCTGGCTGGTCCTGAAGCTCACAAGTTGGCTAGCAAAGCCCTAAGGAATTTCTCTACAACGAGGCTTACCGTGTCTGGCTTTTTACGTGAGTGCTTGGAATAGAACTCAGGGTCTTGAGCTTTTGCAGGAACTGTCTAAAGAATAGCTGCTCAAGATGCATGAGGGGAACAAGAATGTAATTCAAGTGGCAGAGTAACTGCCTAATAGATATAAGGCCTGGGCTCAATACTCAGAGTATGGGGGTGAGATGGAAATTCATTCAATAGAATTTCACTATGTGCAAGCATTAAAAAGAAATGAATGCAAATTCAATTGATATTCAAGGAAATATATCTGTATATTTATACCCAACAAACACTTAACAGAATATATATAAAATATAGAAGCACAATATTACATTTAATATATAAATACATTAATATATTTATTTAAAAATATAAAATATTTCTAATTTATGAATAGAGAAATGATTATATCAAATATAAACATGTATTAATATATAACATTCTATTATTTTTAAGTATATGTTAATATAATATAGCATTTCTAACCTAACAAAATACAAAAGATCATATAATTATATGTGCAAATAAAATACTGGGAAGGTAGCCGGCGGTGGTGGCACACGCCTTTAATCCCAGCACTCGGGAGGCAGAGGCAGGAGGATCTCTGACTTCGAGGCCAGCCTGGTCTACAAGAGCTAGTTCCAGGACTTCCTTGGGGAAATAGTATTTCTTATCTGTAATCATTTTATTTATGGTTTTTAAGGTTAATAATATATGTCACTTATATTTCAAAATCTCTTTAAGATAACAGTTCTCATATTGAGAGCAAAGACTTTGAACAGGATATGTAGTGTGAAGCGGCGGGGCTGCGTCCCGCCACCCGGCCCGCTGGCTGGCTTTACACCCAAAATTATTACAACGGAAACTGTATTTTTTAAAACACCTGCCTGGCCCATTATCTGTAGCCTCTTATTGGCTAATTCTCTACATCTTCCTTTAACCCATATTTAGTAAGCTGTATAGCACCACGAGGTTGGCTTACCAGGAGAGATCTTAACCTGCGTCCATCTCGGAGAGGAGAAGCATGAGACTCACAAGGCGACTGCCTGAAGCGTCTCCCCAACTAGCTCAGTTGGTAAGCTGAGACTCTTAATCTCAGGGTCGTGGGTTCGAGCCCCACGTTGGGCGCCAAATGTACCGTCTGCCGGCGGTCAGAGGGGTTAGGAAATAACCAAGATAGTCCTTTTATAATAAATCAGTTTTAATAAAAGGGGAAATAAGGGAACTTACAGAACCTAGGGTCCAGCGGACAGAAGGGTACGCAGGGGAGAGCAAAACGGGGCTCTTCCCGGCGCCCCGATCCTATTTAAGGGGTATCCTAGTCCGCTGGGGCAGCCACGCCCCTGAACGCAGGGATTGGGCAGCTGCCCCAACAAGGATATTAACTTTTTCCTCCAGTAAAAAGCCAGAGAAAGGTGGTGGATGGTAGAGTCAGAAAGAACAAAAGAAGGCTAGATTATGAGGTGGTCCAGTGTTCCCAGGTGTGTTATCTGTGTGTAGTGAAAAGAGACGTTCACCATGTGGGGGCCAATTCTTTCACCACAGCTCTGGGTGTTTTTATTACATCCAGTTAGCACCACACTGCCACCCAGCGAACAGCAGTATCTGATCGCACTGATTAAGGTTTTAGTAAGAATTCAACTAAATAGGAGGTAACAGTAAGACTGCCTGCAATAATCAAGAACAATGTTGATATCAGCAGGCAATCAGTTTAAGTTTTCAACTAAAATAGAGAAAATAAAATAAAACATGTTAGAAGCCACTGCTCTATAAACTCCAAGCCATGCTCAATAGCCTTTTCCTTCCCAGTATCTATGATTGCCCTTATGTTAGCTTGCTGTGGGGGATCTTGACCTCTACGATCTCAAACTATTTTTTGATTAACATTTTACCCTCCATCTGAAGGAAAACTTGCTGTCTCGAAGGTGTCTGGTTATCAATTTGTGTCTTTATTATATCTCAGTTGGATTACTTCAATTCATTACTTTCTGTCCCGTTTTAATGTCACTGACAACTCTGCAGTTTTTAATGGCTGAACTGCCATTAAATTAATATCCCTATAAATGCAGGCAGAGTAATAGTTAAATACATCAACATATGCTGAAATAAAAGCTTATAGATGGACAAGAATTGTTGACAGTTCCAGAAGGTACTACCTACTGAAAATGATTCCATATTAATTGATTTTATTAAAATCAGGAGACTAAAGAAAGTATATTCAACAAATGGCGCCAGTATAACTGATATCAACATGTAGAAGAATGAAAATGATCAATATCTATCGCCACACACAAAAACTCAAGTCCAAATGGATCAAGGCCTCAACATAAAACCAACCACTCTGAAACCTCATAGAAGAGAAAGTGGGAAGTTACATTTGAATGCACTGGCACAGGAAAACCACTTCCTAAATATAACTCCAGTAGCACAGACACTGAGAGAAACAATTAATAAATGGGACCTCCTGAAACGGAGAAACTCATGTAAGCAAAGGACAAGGTCAAAAAGACAAGATGGAAAAGACCTTCACCAACCCCAAATCAGACAGAGGGCTGACCTTCAAATTACAAAAGAACTCAAGAAATTGGTCATCAAAAGTACAAATAATCCAATATAGAAAATGGAGTACAGACCTACATAGAGAACTCTCAACAGAGGAGATCTAAAATGGTTGAAAAACACTAAAGAAATGTTCAACATCCTTAGTCATCAGAGAAATGCAAATAAATCCATCTTATACCTGTAAGAATGGCCAAGATCAAAAAACACTGATGACAGCTTATGCTGGAGAGGTTGTGAGGTAAAGGGAACACTTCTGCATTGCTGGTGGAAGTGCAAACTGGTCATCCACTTTGATAACAGTATGGTGATTTCTCAGAAAATTAGGAAACAACCTATCGTAAGACTCAGCAATAGCACTTGTGGGGTACATACCCAAAGAGGTTCACTCATAACCACAAGAACATTGTGCTCAACTATGTTCATAGCAGCATTATTTGTCATAGCAAGAACCTGGAAACAAGCTAAATGCCTCTCAAACAAAAAATGGATAAGGAATATGTGGTACATTTACACAATGGGAGTACTACCAGCGGGGATAAAAACAATGACATCTTGAAATTTTGGTGGGCAAATGGATGAATTGAGAAACATCATATTGAGATGAGGTAACCCGAGAAACACAATATGTACTTACTCATAAGTGGCTTTTAGACATAAAGTTAAAAAAAACACAACAACAACAACAAAAAACATCCTACAACTCACAATCCCAGAGAACCTAGACAACAAGAGGACCCTAAGAGAGACCGTACATGGATCTAATCTATATGGAAAGTAAAAAAAGACAAGATCTTCTGAGTAAAGTGGGAGCATTGGGAGCATGGGGATCTGGGATAGGGTAGAAGGGGAACAGAAAAAATATATAGCTCAATAAAAACAATTAAAAAAAGACACGAAGTAAACAGACAAGACCACACTCATTCACACACTCAGGGGAATACCCCCTCCCCCCGCTATATGTCATACACGTTGAATAGCACTGGAGAAACCTGCTACATCTACCAGAGTTCAATGAGGGATGCAGAGCTAGATGCTAAGAGATAGCTCTATATAGCTATATTCTATAGAGCAGAATAAGGGACTTGCTTATGGTGGCACATGCTTGGTATCCCAGCAATTGGGAAGCTGAGACTGAACATCAATTGGGGTGTCATAATGAGAGTCTGTTTCAAAAATTAGGAGGAGTTGTTATTGAGACTTAATTTTCCAAGATATAGGAGCTAGAAAAAGAAGATTGTCTATTTTTGTCCTGGTCATGTGGCCCAGTAGCTGGACAAATTAATTCTGTTAGGCCCAAAGAACCTCTAAGAGCAGAGAAAAACATCTCTCAACTTCTAAGCACCAGTAACTTTGTTGACTGACATCTCCCTAGAGCAGTCAAGGAGATCCAGTGGACTGGAGTAGCAGCAGACCCAGATGCCTTCCACGCCAAGCAGTATGGCAACAAACAAGGGCCAATACCCTTTATCTGCACCAGAATCTGTGACCAGCTTTAACTTTCTGATGGTAAAAATCTTCGTAATTTCATGTTGTCCAAGTAAAACAGTCTAGAAAAGCAAAACTAATGTAGACAGTAAAAAGAGAGAAGAGATGAATGGCTTGGAAAATATTCTTGGTATGTGAATGGCCCCCAAGGGTTCCCAGTCAGTAGAAACTAACTGTTTAGGAAGGACTAGGAGGTGTGTCCTTATTGGGGTAGGTGTGTCACTGGGGACTGGCTTTGAGGTTTCTAAGCCCACACCAGACCTAGTCAGTCTGTCTCTCTCTCTTTGTGCCCCACTCACCACCTGCACTTACAGATCAGATGTGAGATCTCAGCTACTGTTCCAGCACCCCGCCTGCCTGCCAGTGCTTCCTACCCATGATGATAACAAATTACCACTCTGGAACTATAAGCAAATCCCCAATTAAATGCTTCTTTGGTCATGGTGTCCCTGTACAGAAATGGGGCAGTAACTAAGACATATGCCATTATACATTTGTCAAAAGCCAGTTATAACACCAGAATGAATCCTCATAAAAACCAAGAGAACTGGGTGGTTAACAGTGTGCCAAAAAGATCTATCTATCACAGAAAATGATGTTGATGGTAGTGGAAGGGGCTGCAGATGGACTTCCACAGTAATGAAGATGCAAATGAGAATGCTGAAGGAAGAGAAAGTAGATAAAGGGCCACTCCAGGTGGAAGGTCTAGAGTAACTCTGTTGTGGAATAATCTTTTTGTACACTGTAAAGATGTGCCACTCTGATTGGTTTAACAAAAAGTTCAATGGTCACTAGCTAGGCAGGATTTCCAGGCACAGAGGATGCCGGGAAGAAGGGCAGAAAAAAGAGGACACAGGAGGAAGCATCGTGGGCAGTACTGAGTAGGTAACTGAGCTATGCAAAAGAATGTAGATTAAAAAATAAGGGTTAATTTAAGTTATAAGAGGTAGTTAGAAACAAGCCTAAGCTATCAGCCGAACTTTCAAAATCAACAACAAGTATCCCTGCCATTACTGGTGAACTGACAACGGCCGAGGAAAATGTCCTGACCACAAAATAAATGGCATCCATGTAAGACTTAGAAAGCTTAAAAAGGGTTCCAAACACACAAAAATGGAGCCAAACGGGGCTTCCTAATCCTGCAGTCCTTCATGCATTCTGCAGAGATGCCTCTCCTGGCCATTGCCTGCTGTGTGGTGGTCTAAGGTTTTGCTCATGAAGACAGAAAAAATTAGAGATACACAGTAAGGCAGGTTCAGATGGAAAAACAACTTCTAAACAGTTAGTGTATTTAACAATGTATGTAGGCATAAGTAAAAAAAGAAAAGGGATATAGACAGCAATAAAAAAATAGTTTAAAACAATAAAGCTTTCAAAGAGAGAAGAAAAAGCAGAATAAGTCACATAAAAATAAAAATATTTTAACACAAGGAACTTGGACCTTATATGGTGCTATGTTAATTTTTAATTCTTTGAATGCTAATGAGCAGACAACAGCTTCTGAGAGACACTGGATTGTGGAAGGGAATGCTGAACTAAACCAATCTATACTCTTTAGAAATACTTTAACTTTAAAATTGAAATAAAAAAATGTATTATGTTGGGGAAGAGGTTATGCTTTTATTTCCCCAGGAAACAAAAGGCTGTAGATTCCTTCCAGATTAATAGAGATCAAATTTGATACTCTTGAGTATCTTACTGCAGACATGGGGGAGGAAAACAAAAACAACTACAAGACAGGTGACCTGTAAGCTGATCCCTCTACATGGGAACAGCTCCAAGATGAGATGAGACATGATAAATGTTTTGGCTACAGAGTCCTTATAACTTATTATAACGTGTTATCCTATCATATGGCATGGACAGAGATTTGTAATCCAGTTTGGTTCTTCAGTACAAACAAACTCATAAAATTGACAGATGCCTCTTACCTGCATATAGAATAAAAATCATCTTTAGGTGACTTGTGCACACCACACATTCCATACCTGTGGTAATGCAGATATGCATGCTACTTTTAAAAGTTTGTGTTTTCAGAGCAAGGGGACCAGACACCAATGAAAACAGATGGCCCAGTTGGTCCAGACTCTCAGAGTGCCTCTGATGCCGTTTGCTCAGAGTTCTACATCCAACAGCTTTTTCAAAGCTGCTGGCTGAGATGGCTGAGCCTCACAGACCGTTCTTGATAAGACTTGATCATTATATTTCTTTTCTCAAGGTCACCAAAAGATGCCAAGATGCCACTGTCCCCCAGACAACAGGAAGCAGTCTAGAGAACATGATAACCACATTCCGAAGAGGTGGGGTGGGCAGTTTTTGGTCATTCAGTGGGTTATGGGTATTTGTCATCATCTAGGAAAGTTGGTTACAAGTTGTTATTGGCATGGTCAGAGAGGAAACTAAGCAAAGATTAGATTCATGGATGACAGAATTAAAGGATAAATTACTGAATCTATTTTTAAACTAAAAAAGCAACTACTAGTCTTAAATATTTTACGTCCTATGGATTTTTGCATACTGATACAAATTTAAGGCTATTTTATTACAGTGTATATGTTTTCTACTCTTGTTTAAAGTATTTTTGTATACTGATATAAATTTAAGGTTATTTTTGTTAGAACATACTATATTCGTTCTACTCTTGTTTAAGGTATTGTACCTATGCAGCTCATTTAACTATGTAATGCAAACTCCTAGTCCTTGAAAGTTATTATTACAAACTATTAAGTTAATTAAGAAATGAAGATTAGTAGTTAGTTATTAGTCGTTAGTAGTCACTTATAACAATCAAACTTGTAGTCAAGGACAAATAGAGATATATTTTAGATAATAGGTGGTCTTCAAACACTTCAGAGATCTACAGTTATGACACTTAAGATGTTTTAACAACATAAATCTTTTTATGACAATGAGACATGTCTGCTTCTGGCAGCACCAATCTACTTCAGAGAAGATGACAGACAAAACTTCTAATTCAGATAGAAAAAGTAATACAGTACATTTTTTCAAATTGGACAATACAAATGGACTGGATACTATAAATAAAACTTTTATTAATTAATACTTTTTATTAATTATTAAATGCAACTCTGATAATTGCTTTTATTGTATATAGTTTTACTGTATTAGACTTAAAAGCTTTCCTTTCTATTTAGACAAATGGGGGGACATGTTATGGAATAATCTTTTTGTACACTGTGAAGATGTGCTGCGCTGACTGATTTAATAAAATGCTGAATGGTCAATAGCTAGGCATGATTTCCAGGCAGAAGATGCTGGGAAGAAGTGCAGAGACTTCAGGAGACTCAAGGAAGCATCATAGGCAGTACAGAGTAAAGTAACTGAGTCACATAAAGAATGTAGATTAAAAGACAGGTTAATTTAAGATATGAGGTAGTTAGAAATAAGTCTAAGCTGTTGGTCAAACTTTCATAATTAGTAATAAGTCTCCGTGTCATTACCAGAGAGCTGACAGTCCCAAGGGAAAAGTCCTACTACATTGCTCTGCGAAGATAAGTCATTCAGGTTAGCCAGTGTGAGACACAGTATGGGAAGGAAAGTTGGGTCTTAAAACTGTCAAGCGGTTTAGTTTAGCTCCTATTCTAGTTGTTTCCAAGCCTGACTACTCACCAAATGAAAAAGGGGAACTTTTAGAAAATAGTTTATATATACAACTCCCGACCAATACATATCTGGTAGGTATTACCTAGGAAGAAAGCTATGGGTTATTCCCAAAAGTAAAACATCAAATGAATAAAAGAAAAGTGACTGAAAACATAGTATTCCATATAAAACTACAAAATAAAGTTAACCAGAAGAAAGAAAGTAGCTACAATGACGAGAAAGGCCAGAGTTCAGGGTTTTGGTCAAGATCGAACATGAAGTTGAGAGGAACAGTTTGTATCTATAATCTCATACCGAAACAGAAAGAAACCAAACAGCCAAAGCAAACCCCAAGTAGAAAGAGCAATGCTGGAAACATCACAATATCTGATCTCAAACTGTCTACACAGTCATGGGGACAGGGCAGCAGGGAAGAAGAAGACAGCATGTGAGTTAGCTTGATGGCACACAAGGCTGAGACAAAGAGCAGTCAGGAGTTAAGGTCATTCTATGCTGGCACACCAAGTCCCCGGCAAACAAACAAAACATTCACTGGCATAAAAAAAAAAAAAAAAGACATGCAGACCATAATAGAACAGCAAATCCAAAAAAAAAAAAAAAATTCACATATCTACAGCCATGTGGTTAATAGTGTCTAACACTAGAGCAAAAGCTAAGACAATCTCTTAAAAAAATGGTGTTGGGACAACAGGATAAACACATTTAAAAGAATCAAGTAGACCGCCTATAGCTCACTATATTTAAAAAAGAAAAAAAGCTACTCTTTGTTCTTTACCTGACTCTATGACCCTTAGCAAATGATAACTTCTCTGTGCCTTGACTTCCCCATCTAGATTCTAGTTGCAAAACTGGTATGTTACTATCTGTTGTCGAAAATTATTTTAAGGAGTGTTACTTTTTAATGCTACATTTGTTTAACTCTGTGAAGTTGTGATTATTTGCCTGTCTAATACACATGATGGTCTAATAAAGAGCTGAACAGTCAAAGCGAGGCAGGAAAAAGGACAGGTGGGGCTGGCAGGCAGGGAGAATAAACAGAAGGAGAAATCTGGGAAGGGCAGTAAGGAGAGGAATACATCAGAGGCCAGTCACCCAGTTACATAGCTAGCCATGGAGTAATAGTGAATGTTAAGATATACAGAAACAGAGAAAGGTAAAAGCCCAGAGGCACAAGGTAGATGGGGATAATTAAAGTTGAGGAAAGCTAGCTAGAAACAAGCCAAGCTAAGGCCAGGCTTTTATAAAGATTTCAAGTGATTTATTTGGGAGCTGGGTTGGTGGGTCCTCCCCCCCCCCAAAAAAAAGCCAAAAGTGTAAAAAGACTAAAAAAAAAAAAAAATAACTAAGAACATTTTGGTGTACCAACATGGGGCTCAAATATCTATCTAGAGCTTGGGAAAGCTTTAAAAAAAAAAAAGGCACCTTTAAGAAACCTGCTGTAGAGCCAGGCAGTAGTGGTGCATGCCTTTAATCTCTCCAGCACTAGGGAGCCGGATGGATCTCTACAAGTTCAAGGCCAGCCTGGTCTACAAGAGCTAGTTCCAGGATAGGTGCCAAAGCTACAGGGAAACCCTGTCAAAAAAAAAAAAAAAAAAAAAAGCAAGAAAACCTGCTGTACAGCAGGAAACTTAAACAGTACTTTACACGCCAAACAGAAACAAATACTAAGTAAAAAGTGTCTGCCGTAGGCAAGCATCAGTGGTCTAGAGCTCTAGGGGATTGAATGCAGTTAGTTCCTGCTAACATACAAGCTTTGGTTTGGCTTTCACAACCAGTCTCAAGAGTGGGCGGGGCCGGACTGTAGAGCAGAATGAAGAACTCAGGTCTAGTTTAACAGTCTAAAGTTTGCTCATACAATCAAAGAAGGATAAAAAATATACAGTAAAAGAGGTCCAGATGGAAAAAAAAAACCTGTAAACAGGTTCCAGTGTGTTTTACAATGTGCGTAGGTTTAAGAAAGAAAATGGGTATAGTAATAGAAAGAAATAAATAGATTAAAAATAAGAGTAAAGTCTTAAGAGACAGTAAAAGTACAAGAAAAAAAGCCACATAACGATAAGAAATACCCAGGGAGTCTGGATCTTGTATAATATTGTATGGATTTTGAATTGTTTGATTGCTGAAAAGCAAAGGACAGCTGCCGAGAGACCTGGGATTGAAATAGGTGGAAATAAACCAGACAATGTATTTTGGAATGCCTTAACTTTAAAAAAAGTCAAAAGATGTATTTGTCAAATGGAAATCAAAAATGCTTTGGAAAAGAGGTTTTGCTTTTGTTTCCATGGGAAACAGGAGGCTGTGGGTTCATTCCAGGTTGATATGGATCTGGTCTGGTCCAGGGAGAGCATCTGAACTTGACAGATGATATCCATCAACAGAGGTTACTGCTGGTCTTCCCAGGACTTGGTCATTAGCTCAAATTTTCTCAGAGAACCTAAAAATGACTTCACCCACACTCAACAAGAAGTCTAGAGCCACATTCTTATGAGCTGGGTTGTGGGGGGCTTTGTTATTTGGTGGGTCATGGATGTTTGGTATATTTAGGAGGTATAGGAAAATAGGATAAAAACTATTAATTTCAGATTTTACATAGGCATATATTTTGGTATACTGATACAAATTTAATTTGGTTACACTATCTATCTATCTATCTATCTATCTATCTATCTATCTATCTATCTATCTATATAAAACCTTTCTACTTGTTTAAAGGACTTTTGTATACTGAAACAAATTAAGGTTATTTTTGTTATTTATGTTTCTACTTTTGTACAAAAGGGATTTTTATATACTGATACCAATTTAAGGTTATTTTTTGTTACAAATATTGTATATATGTCCTCGACTCTTGTTTAAGATATTATACCTATGCAGTTCATTTAAAATGTAAGGTAAAATTCTAGTTTTTGAAAGCTTTATTACAACTATTTAGGAGAATTAAGAAACATAGGTTAGTAGTTAGTCATTAATAACAGTCAAACTTGTAGATATGTTAAGACATGTTCTCTAGATCAGATAGAGATCTATTTAGATAGATGAATAGTCTTCAAACACTTCAAGGGCCTACAGAATATGGCATGTAAATGTTTTATTAACCTTAGGTTTTGAAAAACCTAAGGTTTTTCATGACAATGAGACACATCTGCTCCTGGCAGTACCAATTTACTTCAGAGATGATGGGCACTGAACAAATTCCTTATGGAGTTTGCTTTCATTATGGCAAGGTTAGCCACTGGGCAAAGAAACTGCTTTTGCCTTTGACTACTGGCAATGCGCTGTGCAGCCTGGACAGGCAGAAAACACAGAAAAAAAAAAGACTGTTGAACTTTGCTAAAACAAGGGAGGACAGTTCTTCAAAATTCCTGCTTCACAGAAGAGTCTGCAAGATATTCTGTCAGATACAGAGGAAAGCAACTGATAAACTTTCTCAATACAAAACAGAACAGTCCTTCTACTTTACTGCTTCACTGAAAAGTCTGCCAGATACTTGAGGCTTGTAGGCTGAAGATGGATGCACCAATGTTACAGAGAAACTTTGAGTGACTGTCCAGACAATCAGAAGTCTCTCTAGAGTCTTGGAATATGCTTACAATGCATTTACTGTTTACTTAGGTAATATTATATATGTATATATCCTTCTGGGGTCTTGGACGAAGTTAAGACTAGACAGTTATACTTGCAGTTTTCTTTAATTATGAAAGAAAGTAATTTAGATATAAAACTTTGGATTCACTAAGACAAGTAATGTAGTATTTTCTCTGAATATGCTAAATGCTATACTAAATATTGTAAATTAATTCTTATTTGAGAACTGGTTTTGTTGTATACAGTTTTACATTAAAACCTTTCATTTTATTTAGACAAAAAGGGGAAATGTAGAACATTATTTTAAGGTATATTGCTTTTGCTTATGCTATGGAACATTTGTTTAATGATGTAAAGATGTGTTGTTCTGTTTATGCTACATTTGTTTAACTCTGTGAAGCTATGTTACTTTGCCTGTCTAAAATACCTGATGGTCAGCGTGGCGGCGCACACCTTTAATACCAGCACTAAGGAGACAGAGGCAGGTGGATTTCTGTGAGTTCAAGGCCAGCCTGGTCTACAAGAGCTAGTTCCAAGACAGGCCCCAAAGATACAAAGAAAGCCTGTCCTAAAAAATTAGATAGATAGATAGATAGATAGATAGATAGATAGATAGATAGATAGATAGATAGATAGATGATAGATGGATAGATGGATAGATAGATAGATACATAGATACATACATAGATAGATACATAGATAGATAGATACATAGATACATAGATAAGATACAAAGATACATAGATAGCCTGGTGGTCAAAAAATAGAGCTGAATGGCCAATAGTGAGGCGGAAGAAAGAACAGTCAGGGCAGGCAGAGAAAATAAACAGGAGGAAAAATCTGGGAGAAGAGAACAAGAAGCAAGAGAATAAGGAGGAGAAGAGGATGTCAGGGGCCACTCAGCACCCAGCCAGCCATGGAGTAAGAGTAAAAGTAAGATATACAGAAGAAAAGGAAAAAGCCCAGAGGCAAAGGTAGTTGGGATAAAATAAGAAAAGTTGGTTAGAAACAAGACAAACTAAGGCTGGGCTTTTATAAGTAATAATAAGACTCTCTGTGTGATTTATTTGGGACAGGGTGGCAGCCCCCAAGAGCAAAGAGCCCAAAGAGTAAAAGTAAAAACGAACAACTATCATTATTTTAAAGTCAAATAAATGGTGCCTTGATAGGCACTTCTGCATTATACTGCTCGCACCAACAGTGCAGCTTAATAATGTATAAAGTTACTTATACTGCCATTGTTAAATTATGTAACTATTAAGGATATATTAAACTAGGCTGTCACTTACAGGAGCAGATACTCAAAATCTTACTTTTACCCTCAGAATTATCTCATCAATATGCATAAACTGCATGCTTTTAATGATGTTTTCTTAGGGATATCTAAAAGATGCCAAACTACATGAAGTTTGGACATACAGGAGGAGTAAGTTTAATGTGGGGAATGTAGTGAATATATGATAAGCATTCATAAATTTAAAAATTCTGAGCACTCACAGGATATTCCAAAATTTAATATTTTTGTTCATTTTGGGTTAGGTAAGCTCTATAAGTCAATACAAATACTACAAAATTAAAAAAATAATCTGAAACCTTTTTCTGGCCCAATGTTTTGGATGAGAGATATCTGATCTGTAATGAAGCATATATCTGAAAATTATGAAGGCGCTGAAAGTGTTGACACATGACACTAATTGTGACACTTGGGAGGTAGAGGCAGGAAGGTTAGGAGTCATCTTTGATATACACAGAGAATTCAAGAGTTGTTTGAACTACTTGAGACCCTATCTTAAAAAGAAAAAACAAAACTTAGGAAAAGAATATGGACATTTTGAAAGGTTCAGATTTTAAGTATTTTCTGCACAATAACCAAAAATGTGAGGTGATGCATATTCTAAGTACCCTGAGTCGGTCATTTTACAGTTGATGCAAATCTTATACACTGTACACATACAGAACTTAAAATGTAAAATAAAGAATAGCAGTAAGATGGGCTAGGTGTGGGGGGGTCCATGCTCTTGATCTCAGCTCTGCCAGAAGGAACGGCAGATAGATCTGTGAATTCAAAGCCAGCCTGGTCTACACAGTGAACTACAGACAAGCCCGGGTTGCAGAATGAGACCCTGTCTCAAAATAAGAAGAAAAAAATAATAATTTAAGAGTGGATGCCAAAGAGCATACATACAATCAAAACTAGTTTCAAAACTTTAACTTACAACTACACAATAAATCATTTCACATATGAAAATTGCAACTTCAAATGTTAACATATTAACATAACTCTCACTAAAAAAATGCCATGAAACCTACATTTTACTATTAAACTATAATATGTAAAGATGAAGCTTAGATTTTTTTAATAAAATACTCGAATTGCACTTGATACTCCAAGAATTGTTTTCCTCAAAATGAAAAGAACAAAGAAAACTGCATTAAAAGATTAATTTCCTAAAAGAAACTCTCATTCTATCTATGACAAAATATGGCGACTTCTCAAAAGTCTGCAGAGGACTGAGGGTGAGATCCAGTGGAGGGCGTCCTGCCCTAATGTGTCTGGAGCCTTTTGTTTCATCCTCAGCACCACAAAAGTTTTAAAAGTTAAAAAAATACTAAATCACCTATGGAAAATTTGACATATTAATCTCGTCCTTTTCTGAAGAAAGTCCAAAACAAAGCAACCATGGAAACATGCTGATCTTTAGGGCCCTGAGGCGGTGACATGAGTCAATTGTATTTTCAGTTCTGTTTTGAACCTAAGAAGTTACAGTATTTTAATTCCTAGTAAAAAAATTTCCTTTTAAAATGTAAAAGAAAATGGGCTGGTTTTTTAAAAAACAAAATCATAATTCAAAATCATCTACTATCATCCCCTTTGCCTTCAAAATAACTATGACATCTCTAATTGGTTCTCAAAACTTCTGATGTTAAAAATATTACTGTATAATAATATGATTTACTGGATAAAGTTAAACAATTTATACTTTTGTCCTTAAAGAAATGAGTAAAACTAATTTTTGGTTTAAGGTTATGAGAAAATGAACACTACAGTCACAATAGTATTGTTCATGGCTAAGGATGCAATCACACCTTTATTCAAAGCCAATATCTTTACCAGACGCCTCAGAGTAAGGCACTGAAAATGTTAGCAGAACACAATATAAATTTACTTCAAGACCACATACAAGAGCAAAGGAATTCTAAATATTATTTATAAAACTATGTTCCTCCATTGATCTTTGAGATAATAAAATTAGAAAATAAATTAATAAATTTGAAAATAAAATTAGAACAAAATAAACTACTATATATAATATGGCTAAATATTAATTTCAAAATGAAATACAGATTTGGGTAGTTTAACTTGCTAAAGATATCTACCAGACTAAAAAAAAATTAATGTAACATGTAAGCTGATGACAGAATATTATTAATGGCCTATTATTCATTTATAATTCAGATTGTTGTAAGGAAAATGCTAACACATTTTTCTGTTGCAATGATATGTGCAATACTCATAAAGTTGGGAATAAGAGGCAAGAACTGGCAATGGCCAAGAAGTCATGTCAGAGCCTTCTCACTGCAATAGGTGAAGAGAATATATGGTCCATTGTAGGTAGCACCAACAGTCTCAATTTAAAGAAGAGATGTTTCTGGAGATATACTCATAAACACTATATATTCAGAAAAGAAAGAATGGCATTAATGGTTTTTAAAACTATATCAAAAAAAAGATTTTAGCTGACAAGCCCTGGCAATCTACTAACCCAATTTCCTTCTGATCTCACAGATGAGGCAAAACAAGACAAGGTAATCTGTTCAAGGTTATACATAACTGCACAAAAAAGGTTCAAATTTTGGTGTTAAGAATCATTCCTGGGCTGGAGAGATGGCTCAGCGGTTAAGAGCACTGACTGCTCTTCCCGAGGACCCGGGTTCAATTCCCAGCACCCACATGGCAGCTCACAACTGTCTGAAGATCCAGTTCTAGGGGATCTGACACCTTCACACCAATGCACATAAAATAAAGTTAAATAAACCATAAAATTTTTTTTTTAAAAAAAGAATCATTCCTGGGCTGAAGAGATGGCTCAGTCTTTAAAGATTAGACCTCCATCCCCACCCCGAAAAACAAGAATAATTCTTTAAGGAGATGGTTTCTACGTGTAAAAGGAAAATGAAAGGGACTAAACTTGGGCTGGGTTTAAATGAAGGCTATTAGAGCAATGCAGTATTAATCACAAGGTCAGGATCGAGCCCTGGAAGATAAAGGCAAGGCAACTGAAAGACTGAAAAGAATAACAAGGCAAAAATCACGATGAAAACCCATAGCAACTTCCAGGCTGCCAGTCTTAGCCCCAAATGTTATATGTTCACTTGGGTATTTATGTTGGCTAGAAAACATTGCTGTTGTTATTTTGCAAGAGAGGAAAGAAGGCACAATGAAAACAGTAAGTGCTGAAGTCAGGAGACCAGAAAATATTCCCAACACTTATTTTGTCTATTTACATTAATCGTCCAAGTATTAAAAATTATAAATAAATTTCAAGGTAATATATTTCAGAAGTTTCTTAGCTTCCTGTTCTTTATTCTTATCAGATTCTGATACCAAGAATTAATGGACAGCATTAATTAATTAAAGCATTTTACAATATCTTATGATGCAGATCAAAGAAGGGTCATTGTAGAGATAACAGCATAATAGGGGAAAAAATCCAATTTCCTCAAAATATTTTTGCTTTTTTTTTAAACTTAAATATGGTTTTGGAATGTCATTTTTTTTAATTAGTAAAACTTCTGCTCTTCTTAGACAGGCATCAACTCTCTCAGAATGCTCTGTCTGAGGAGCAAAGCTTGGACAACTCAGATTCTCCATTAAGGGATGAATGACTAGGCAGATATACAGGCAGACGGACACACTAAGGACGAGCAGTTAGGCTTGTAACTCACCATCTTTTTCCTCTTGTCTTGTTCTGTGGGTGGTTCTTCATCCTCTGTTACTTTTGGCACTTCTTGATGACACATCAACATACAACTACAATTAAAAAACAATCACCAGACTTTAAGTAAAATTGTCTGTATGTAATGAAGCGAGTGTTCAAAATTACTGAAAACATGAATGCTTCTTTCAAGCAAATGAAGAGGAATAGATTAGATAAATAAGATTTATATTTTTAAAAGGTTTTGTTTGTTTGGTTTGGTTTGGTTTTGTTTTAAAGGCTGGGGAGCTGGCTCAGACAATAGTGTTTGCTGCACAAGCATGAAGACCCGAGTCTGATCCCTGAGTCCGTGCAAAGGAGCTGGGCACAGCAGCACGTCTGTGAACCCAGCATTACACAGGTTGAGAAAGAAGGATCCCTGGGCTTGCTAGCTAGAAAGGGTAGCTAAATTGGCAAGCTCTAGGTTTAGTGAGCAACAAAGTCTCAGAAACTGAGGCAGTGAGCAATTGGGAACAACACCCAACAGTGACCTTTAGCTTCCACACCCACCTGTAAACACATATACAGAAAAAGTTTTCTTAATTATATATGTGTAAAAAAATTCATCGTTTTAAAATAGGCCACAGCAAAGGGAATGTGAAACATTTAACTTGGGCATTTAATACAGAAAATTATAAAAAAAAAAAAAAAAAAAAACTTGGGAGAAAAAGGCAGGAGGATCAGTGTCCTAAGATTAACTCTAGCTACCTACATGGGCGGGGGGGAAGAACCACTCAAAATAGATCCACATGATAAAAATTTAAGATTATTTGTAGGAAGCTTTTGAACCAAAAATCACTAAAAAGTTAATAATTTATATTTTTAAAACATAAAAAAACAATACCCCAAGATTTGCACTTAAACTACTGCCCCAAACTCATGCACATCTTCAGACTATACACACAGTGACTTCAACAGAAGCAACATCAAAACACTACTGATTATGGAACAATCCACTTCATATTGCAAATGAAATTACTGTGCTATGAGAACTTGTCCCCGGTGGCACCAACAGCTTCAGGGCAGTTAGAAATCATTCTGTTGTGATTATCTGCACCACTGCTCTCCACCATTAGCAGAGGTGATAGAAACACAGCTTCCTGTTCATCTAGCACTCATTATAGGAGACAAGAGATGAATAATGCGGAGTGAATCACCATCAATGGAACAACCCCACAATTTCCTAATACTGAACAGGAGAACTCCGAAATTTATCAGAGCCATACGTTTCTAACCAATAAACTACAGAAAAAGTTTGGTTTCTCTCAGTGTTTCACACCAAATCGAGGGGAAGGACATTTCCAAAGTCAACTATTCAAAAGTTAATTTAGGATTTAGGCCAGCTGCTAATATCAGAAACTTAATCAGACTCACTGTCACAATGACTTGGTGGGTGTTCTTCTGGACAATTAAAAATAACGCCTTCTGGGAACACTGCATCTGGCCTAGTCAGTGCACACTCATGCAGTCCCACAGCAGGAACCTTTCCCACAGCAGGAACCTTGGGCTGAAACGTCCCGAAAACAAGAAACACCTTGGCCTTCAACTCACCCGTGGCCTTAGTCTTTCTGAAGCTGCAATGCTTTTGTCTGCTGAGACAATAGAGCACACATTGCACAGTGGCTGGCTAATGTGCAAGGTAAAAAACACATTATATCAACTCAGAGTGAAAGGTCTTAAGAAAGTCTAGACCCCAGTTTTAGTTTCAGAACTAAGGTCTGCTTCCTCCCACTGGCTATCACATGCCATCTAGACTTCAGTTCTACTGCAACAAATACTGGTCCCTGCGGAAGCACTTTTCTCTGTCTCAAGTTCTGCACCACAAAAAAATGTTCGCTTGTTGCCTCTGCTTCTCTCTCCTGCTTCTCCTTCTCTTCTTAAAAGATTTATCTTTAGATTTATGTGTGAGTATATGCCATACGAGTGCAGAGTCTGTGGGGGTCAGAAGAGGGTATCAGATTCACCTGCAGCTAAAGTTACAGGTAGCAGTTAGCTGCCTCAGATGGGTGCTTAGAACGGAACTCAGGTCCTCTGGAAGAACATAAGTGCTCAAAACCAAAGTGCCATGTCTCCAGGCCTGTTACTTACATAGTAAAAAATGTTCAACTTTGCTTCTTTGATGCTAAAGGACTTAGCACAATGAGAAATGTGTGCGCGCATCTGTGTATGTATGTATATGTATGTATGTATGTATGTGCACACACACACACACACACACATATATATATATACACTATATAGAGGGCTTGAATCTAATAGTTATAGTAATAAAATACTATCAATATTGTTTAAAATAACAATGACTAACTTGTGAATACATACAGCTACTCCCCCATTACACACCTGAGCAAAATTACTGAATACTTCTAGGCACTAGGGTGCTAAATCAGAATTTTTCTCAATAAAAAACTCCAAAGGAGCAAACACACTAATAAATGCTGGAAAGAAACACCAAGTCCTTCAAGTTCTTCTGTTTAGTTAAAGGTACCTGCAATAACATGCTTCAATAAATCTACAAACCCCACCCTAAGTCACTCTGTTAATGTTCCAGTGAGAAAAGGGTGACTTTACAAAATTCACTGAATGTCCCTGAAACTTCTCCTAGCCTAAACCAACTTTTTTCCCTGAGTAGCAAATTTTGATGCTTCAAATTTAACCCAGGGGAACAGTCCAAGGAGGGAACCTGAACAGGAGCTGAAGCAGAGGCCCTGGAGGGGCGCTACTTACTAGCTTTCTCCCCATAGCTTGTTCTGCCTGCTCAATAACTCTAGACTACCTGCCCAGAGATGGCACTACCCCTAGTGGTCTGGGCTCTTCTATATCAAACATTAATTAAGAAAATGCCACACAGAAGACTTGCCTGAAGGCAATCCGATGTAAACAATTTCTCAACTGAAGTTCCTATTTCCCTGATACACACACACACACACACACACACACACACACACACACACCAAAACCAAACAACCACCCTTCTATTTTCATGTAATTCTGTTGCTGCCCTAGAGTAAACTCAGAGGAGCAAGCATGCCAGGTAAGAGCTCAACTCCTGAGCACCACCCTTTCCTTCATCCTTCTTACAGAGCCTGAATCTGTGCAGCTCCCCTTTGCTTCCAGCCGTCATAAATTTCTGAAATGGCCAGTTTCAGGACCAGAGTCAGTGCTCAACAAAAGTCACGACAATCCTACTCCCCTAGACAGTGATGGCTCACAGAGGGGGCATGTTTGTGGAATTCTGGTCAATTAGATAGAAGAAATGAAATCTTTGAAATGGTTTCTAGAAAAGATTTACTTCAATCTTTAAAAAAGACATGGAGAAGAGAGTGTCTGCTACTAGCACTGTTGTGTAACCCCTGGAGCTACTCTGTGCCCATGCAGAAAATAGTTGATGTGCTGAGGGACAGAGTGGACAGAACCTGGGTCTTTGATGCTGTTGGCAAGGTCACATTAGCTAATGCTGGAGTCACTTGCCTACAAGCATACTGTTGCCAGAGAGAGTCAAGACCTTATTGTTAAAGCTTAAGTTCTATTACAGTCCCTTATATAACTACCTTATGAAACCATTAAAAAAAAATTTCCTTCTCCTAGTAAACCTATTCCCCTCTACTTAAAAACAACAGCATGCAGCTCTTAGGACTTCTTTTTGCACTGACATTTATTTAGTTCACAGCTAAGTCTTTCATCCATGTGCCACAGCCCCCACCCCTTTAAGTGTTGCTATTTCCTTACGCGCCCGCGCCATCTCAAATCCCCTTTTGGTCTGAATATAAGGAACTAAGTAAACATAGTATATTATTAGCAATGCAGAGAATGTGCCAACAAGGAGCACAGATCAAAGCCAAAGCCATGACACACCAAGAAGAGATTTTTGAGTCAGCCCACAATTAGAAAAGCCTATCTAGGGTTTGGTGACAATCCATGGAAAAGGAGAACAAGCCATGTGAGGTATTAGGAGTCAGCACAGAATATCATCCAACAACTTGCTTCAGTTCACACCTGGGCTTTGAATTTTATGAAGCAGAAGGCATGGCTGAGTAGGGGAACACTGGAGAGAGACCTCTGAGGAAGACTAAAGACAGAAGATAGCAGAGAGTGGGTTTTGTTTCTCGTTATTTTGCTGTTGATGTTATGTAGTTTCCCAGTCTTTTCCCTCCTGACAGGACTTCTGGTAAGTACAATGAATCAAATGAAGAAATAAACTCATTACAAAAGCCTAAATTTTACTTGTTTCAAATAAGACTACTTCCTTTATAGCTGTGTTTTATACTCTACAGACATAAAAAAAATTTTATGAGTCTTTTCTAATCAACTTTACTGCCTCCTGAAAAGCTAGCTAAATTCTTTCTTCCTTTTTACTTCCCAAACTCTGTCAAGAGGTTATCAATTTCTCTTTCCAGTATTTTTGTAAATGAAATATTCATAAGGAAGGAAAAGAAAGCACGCTATACAGACCATCAACACACATGTCTCTAGTCTCACTGATGTGCTGTCCTGGATTGATGAAGAGACTCTCACGGAAAAATAAGCAACGCACAGATGCAGATTCCCCAACTCTTAAGTGAAACTTCTCTAAGGGATTTATTTCCTGCAACAATCTCAAGCAACACTGCTATATTAATTATAGCCAACTACTGTGTATTCATTTACCTTAGAATATGAACTTTTTAACAGATCAAATAAGAATATAGAATCATTAGAAAAACACATAAGAACTCACTGCTGTTTTCCTAAACAAAATATACTGAAATTTTAAAAGGCCTAAACAAATGTCATTAGGCCATATTAAGACACAAAGATAAAAAAAGACTAGAAACAGCAATTAAAAAAAATAATGTGCATACTATTCAATGATAAATACCTGCTGGCCCTCCTTAGCTGCTCCTGCCACCCTCCCTCCAAAGCTCATCTCAAATTCAGTTCAGCATTGATCACCAACATAGTATGGCCTGTAACAGCTACCTAAGTGGTTTTTCTGCCTCTGGCTCACAATTTCTATAGGTCTTATGAGTCTCATTATAAACCTGATGATGTCATGTCTTAAGATATTTTTCTGTCCTTCAAGACTCTAAAGCCAGAACCACAGGTGATGGAGGAGAGTTATCTGTCTATGTTACTTTCATTGGTTAATTAATAAAGAAAACTGCCTTGGCCCTAGTCTGGCCCCTTCTTGAATTACATTTGCAACAGATAACTCCTTAGGTCCTTCTTTTTATAAGTGGGAAGCTTTGTTGAATGGGGTTTTGTCCTAAGGGCACCATCCTATTCTATTTTGACCAAAGGCTTCGTCTTTTGTCTCTCAACACAAGCCTAGGCTCAAACATTAAATTTCCTGGTGCTCTTTTTCTCCTTACACTTTACTTTTTTTCTTTTTCCCCTGCTTGCTCTTCTTCATTTCAGGCCTGCATACATGTGAATAGCAATAACCAAGTGACAGAGTACACTGAAAAACTCCTCTGCCAACACAACAGTCCAAAGCTTTTCAACTTAGCCTCAGGTAGAGTCTTACAAGGACAAAAAGCAACCACATTCTCTGCAGCTTAGTCTAATACTGTTCCCCTCTGAGACCTTTTTGAGCTGAGCCACCATAGTCCACACTGTTCTTATTACTTTGTCTTTCCAAGATTCTATTAGTGTCAGTCTGTTAAGTGCCACTCACAGTGTTCAACTGTTTTCCTGGTCCAAATTTCCAAAGTCTTCCACATTCCTCCAAAACTCTAGCATGGTCAGACCTATTACAACAGTAGCCCACTCCACCAACTTCTGTCTTAGCTACTTTTCTATTGCTGAGACAAAACACAATGACCAAGGCAACTTGGGAAAGAAAACACTTACTTTGGGATTCGCAGCTGTGAAGGGTTAGAATCTACGACTACTATGGGCAAGGAGCACAGCAGCAAGCAGGCAGGCATGGTGCCAGAGCAGAGCTTGCTTACATCCTTATCTTACATCCTGATCCACAAGCACTGCACCTGCCATGAGCTTTGGAAGCCTCAAAGCCCATCCCTGACCACAAACCTCCTCCAACAAAACCACACCTTCTAATCCTTCCCAAACAGCTCCACCAACTGGGTGCAAGCAATCAAACACATGAGTCCAGGTCGGTGTGGTGGTTTGAAAGAAAATGGTCTACAAAGGGAGTGGCACTGGTCACTGTATGTAAGGGAAGTATGGTCTTGCCAAGGAAGTGCGTCACTGTGGGAGCTGGCTTTGAGGTCTCTTTTCTCAGGCTTCATTCAGTGTGACAGTCAGTTGACTTCCCGTTTCCTGTGAGTCAAGATATAAACACTCTCAGCTCCAATAGCATGTGTGCCTGTATGCAGCCATGCTCCCTGCCATGATAAACTGAACCTCTGAACTGTAAGCGAGTTACCACAATTAAATGTTTCCTTGATAAGAATTGCCATGGTCCACTTCACAGCAATAGAAAGCTAACTAACACGCTGGGACATTTTCATTCAAACTACTGTATGTCACTTCCATACTTAAAAATTATCAATGACCTCTGTTGATTAAAAAAAAATAATTCCAAAACTGTTTATGCTGGTTACTTAACTAGTTGGCTCCAATCCACTACAGACCCTCAGAAGTTTCTCTGGCTGGAGATGTAGAGTAATAAATCACTTGCCTATTTTGGTCAAGGTTTAATCCCCCAATAAACACAAAAACCCAAACAACTGCTACTCTCAGTCTCTTGAACTCTGTCTGACCTGTTTTAGATCCTGGTGCTGCTCCACTTGGATCAGCTTCCCCTGAAGGGAGATTGTTGCTTTCTTATACAGCACAATGCCTGGCCTAAACAAGTGGGAAGAGGAAAGCTATCAATAAAGTTTTTTATATGTGATAGTTACTTGTCAACCTAACCCAGTGTCTTAGTGAGAGTTTAATAGCTGTGAAGAGACACCATGTCCACAGCAACTCTTAAGAATGAAAACAATGGATAGGGCAGCTCAGTTCAGAGCTTCAGTCCATTAACATAATGGTGGGACACGGCGGTCTGCAGGCAGATATGATGCTAGCCAAGTAGCTGAGAGTCCTACATCTTGATCCACAGGGAACAGGAAGTAAACTATGTCACTGGGCATAGCATGAACATAGGAAACCTCAAAACCTACCCCCACAGTAACACTTCCTCCAACAAAACTACACCTACTCCAACAAAGGCTCATCTCATAGTGCCACTCTATGGGCTTAGAGGAAGTCAATTACATTCAAACTACCACACCCAGCCACCAGGAGCCCAGGTATTGGTAGATATTTAGGTTTGCAGAAAAGCTATTTTTAGATGGGACCAGTTTCTGAATCATGAGCTGGATAAAGCAAATGTCCTCTCTACATGTGTTGGGTCTTTGCCAACACAGTAAATATGCAGAAAAATGTTGAGTCAGAGAATTCATGCTCTATCTGCTTTTAAGTTGAAACTTGTGAATTTTTCTGCCTTTAACCTGGATGGACAAGAACTAGAAACTACCAGGTCTCCTAAGTCTCTAGTTTCCCACTACAGACCAGAGATGCATCAGGCTCTGTGATCAGATGAGTCAATTTCTTAAAAGAAATATTTTTAGAGTTCTGTTTACTGTTTCTGCAGAGGATTCTAATATGTATACTACTTACACACGTGAAGAAAACAACTTTCTTCCTTTGTTCTAATTCACGCTCAAATGACATTATAATTAAAATGTCAACGGAACCAGGAAGATTAGCTTCCTGTCAATGAAATGGTCAATTAACATAAAGAAATAGCTGGAAAGTAAGTAGGCCACTAAAATGACTATTTGATGCTTTTCATTTGAACTTTTCTGGAAGTCTAATTGTGTCTTGTATCCTGTGAGAACAGATTAGAGAGTAGGAAGACTTACCACAGACCACACTGAGAAGCCTAACTCACACAAGTGGGTAACTTGTGTCTCTATTACATTCCTCTATGACAAATGCCACCCCAGGGTAAAAAGCATCCGCCCAGTAATTCTGGGAAGGGAAACAGCAGTGAATGATGGATTCCGGCTCGCAGGAATACAAGCCCTCTTGTCTAGGTTTACTCTTTCATTCCTGCTGTCCAGGACTCAGCTCAGGTTGTCAAGTGTGCACAGCAAGTGCTTAGCCCCTGAGCCATCTCACCAGCCATCAGTCTGCTTTTCCATGAGCTTCCTAAGTAGGCCGATTTCTCTCTAAGCCAAAAGTTTCTTATTTTATGCTGAAAATTCCTTGTGTGTGCGCGCGCACTCACACACATAATACTTACATAAAATGGAAAAGCACTTTCTTGTCTTATATATTATTTCTTGTTTTCATATATTTAAAATATATTCATATAAAATAAACTGGACAAGAAATATCTAAACATATCCTGAGTACTTTACCATCACTTCCAAATTATGTTACACACTGTATATAAACATATGGTCCTGTTATATTAAAGTCTTATTGTAACAATTCCTGCTAATTTTAAAGGTACATTCCCTTCATGCATGAGTGGTTACTTCTGTTTTGTAGTCACAAAAAGCTGGATATTACTATTTCATAGTAATTCTTCAAAAGTTAAATAATATATCAGACATTTCTATGCTTAATAAGATCCACATTTATCTCCTTACAGTGTTTTCAACAAAACATGACTCAAATGGCAATCTTTCTCATTGGCTATAAATGGCTTTGTAAAGAGCAAAGAAATCACGTTCTCTGTAGTAATATGTCAAGCAGCCAACAATCTCATGAAACCTTGCTAAACACTATAGCTAATTATCTTTATTAATAGCAAGAAAAAGGGGGGCTGGAGAGATGGCTCAGAGGTTAAGAGCATTGCCTGCTCTTCCAAAGGTCCTGAGTTCAATTCCCAGCAACCACATGGTGGCTCACAACCATCTGTAATGGGGTATGGTGTCCTCTTCTGGCCTGTAGGCATACACACATATATAGAATATTGTATACATAATAAATAAATATTAAAAAATAGCAAGAAGCCGGGCGGTGGTGGCGCACGCCTTTAATCCCAGCACTCGGGAGGCAGAGGCAGACGGATCTCTGTGAGTTCGAGGCCAGCCTGGTCTACAAGAGCTAGTTCCAGGACAGGCTCTAAAAAAGCTGCAGAGAAACCCTGTCTCGAAAAACCAAAAAAAAAAAAAAAAAAAAAGCAAGAAAAAGGTATAATAAATGTTACCCGCAGAACAACATAAATGATTTTAAAAATTCAAGCTGATATATGTATGAATAAGAGTATCTATCAGTATTCTTGTTTGTTTGGTTAATTTTTGTTTTGTTTTGTTTTTTTTGAGACAGGATTTCTCTGTAGCTTTGGAGCCTATCCTGAAACCAGCTCTTATAGACCAGACTGGTCTCGAACTCACAGAGATCTGCCTCTAGCTCCCAAGTGTTGGGATTAAAGGCATGTGCCATCACTGCCCGGTGATTATCAGTATTCTTTTTTTCCCTCATTTTTTTATTAAAAATTTCCATCTCCTCCCCTCCTCCTCCCCCTTCCACCTATACCCCCACTCCCTCCCTCTCCAGGCCAAAGAGCCATCAGGGTTCCCTTCACTATGTTAAGTCCGTTCACCCACTGAGACGGTGGGACAGAACTAACGGGAGATCACCAAGTCCAGTTGGAATGGGACTGATGGAACATGTGACCAAACCGGACTCTCTGAATGTGGCTGACGTTGGAGGAGGACTGAGAAGCCAAGGACAATGGCGATGGGCTTGGACTCTACGGCATGGACAGGCTCTGTGTGAACCTTGTCAGTTTGGTTGCTCACCTTCCTGGACCTGGGGGGAGTTGGGAGGACCTTGGGATTATCAGTATTCCTAAGATTTATTTATTTTCATTTTATATGTATGAGTTTGCCTGCAGGTACATATATGCACCACATGTATGCATGATGCCCACAGATGTCAAAGGGTTTGTTAGATCCCCTGGAACTGGATTAAAGTCAGTTGTGAACAGTTATGTGGACGCCTAGGCCCTTTAGAGAAGCAAGAAGTGATCTTTAGCGTTTGGAGTTGTCTTTCCAGCCCCATCAGTATTGTTTGTTTGTTTATTTTTGTTTTTGAGACAGGGTCTCATTAAGTAGACTAGGCTGGCCTGGACTCTATAAACCAGGCTGATCTTGAACTCAGAACCACCAGCTGGGACTGAAGACAAGTGCTAGGTAAGCCTTCTGTCCTTCAGGATTCTTAACATAATTTTGCCAAAACAAAATTTTTGTCAAAACAAAACCATAATTTTTACCAGAAGAACATAATTTTAACTATTACCTTTTGGAACTAGACAATCAAAGGTATGATTTTAAGATGTTTTAACAACAGAAATACAAGCAACTCATTTCCATTGTCCTCATTATTAGCTTGAAAGGGAACCTATTCAAAAAAAATCTTTAAAAAGAAATTTATGCTAAACCATATTTGGAATTTATTTATTTATTTATATTACTTTGAATTTCTTCTCTGGCAATTTTATACATACATATATATATAATTATGTTGATCACATTTATGCCCTATTCCCCTCTCCACCCCCTTTCAATTCCCTTGGAACCCTTCCTTTTTTCATGTCTTTTCAGTGGGGTTGCTTGCACATGTGTGAGCATCTACTAAATCATAGATAACTTCCCAGGGACTACACACCTACAGAAAACTAATTCCCTCACTCCCAGCAGCCATTAACTGTTATGAGCTCATTTTAAAAAACAAATTATTGCCAAGTCACAAAATGATGATTATTATATTGAAGGAGCTCAATTTGAATATCACAATATAATAAAGCAGGACTTTAAAAATCAAATAAATATTGTAAGCAAAATAATGAATAAAACACTTTATGTAATCCTGTTGATACAGCTCAGTTCACAGCATACTCACCAACACATCCAACCCCAGTAACATATCAAGCAGGTATGAGGAGGGGACACAATTACAGTACTTGGGAAGTGAAAGACTGGAAAAAGAGAAGTTCAGTGTCACTTCTGACCATACAAATTCATGGTCAATTTGGGACACATGACACTCTGTCTAAAAAAAATTAAATAAAAACTGTATAAAAGACAAAATTATACTTTTGATATTATGAATTAAAACTCATCAGCCCCAAATCTAAGTGATTAGTTAGGATGATCCACCTACTCTTTGTACGTTCTTGTTTCAGGGTCTTCTGTCATGACATCATGAAGGGCCTCCACAGAGATATTTATAATTGCACAGAATTTATCTTGGATAACACTAGAATAAAAGAAAAACAAAACAGATTAATCAGGGAATTTTAATAGCATATTTAAAAAATTTCAAATACTCTTGAACACATTAAGTTTAGTACTGAAACAAAAAAAGCTTTCAAAATGTCTTTAAGGTAATATTTTTCCAACTGCACATATCAGCAATTTTTCTTTTGCCACATTAACATCTTTAAATATTAGATGAGTGAGAGCATCAGGTAAGATAAATGAAGGCTGAGGAGAGGAGCCAGTGGTGAAGAGAGCTTGCCATGTCAACATGAGGACCTGAATGTGAGTCCTCAACAGCCACGTAAAAGGGAGGTGCAGCCGTGTGTTTGTAGCCTGAGCTTTAAGGGTTGAGATAGAAGAAGCCCTGGGGTTAAAAGCTTGTCTCATAGGAATAAAGCTGAGAGTGAAAGAGAGATACAATTTATTTTATGTACATTCCTCTCTCTCTCTCTCTCTCTCTCTCTCTCTCTCTCTCTCTCTCTCTCTCTCTCTCTCTCTCTCTCTCACACACACACACACACACACACACACACACACCGATTTTACTTTCTTTTCTAATAGTCTTGTGTTAATTTTATAACTAAGGGCACAAAAGTGCTGACAAAAATGTCTTTCTGAAGACATTCTCAAGGGAAAAGAAAAAAACATGCAGTGTCTGTTTGGGTTAAGGCTTCACCCAGCCCCTGGCACCCATATACCCAAAGAGTCTGGGATGTTTGGGTTAAGGCTTCACCTCAGTCCCTGGCATCCATATATCCAAAGACTCATCAATCTTATCCCAGAATCCCCACAGCATGAACTACAACAGCATTGAAGTTTACACTCACTGTTTAGATACTTTCCAGAATTTAGACTGTAAATATTTTTGTCCCCTAAATGGAAACAATCCTTTCTATATAGTAGTTCTCTGCAGGGTCAGGAGAAAGCACAGGAAAACATCTAGCTCCCCTAGGAAAAGCCAGCCAAAAAGAACCTAAACACTCATAATTTAAAGTCCATTAATTCACTTTTTTAAAAAAACAGAGATTTATTTTTATATGTAGATATGCTTTTCTTGCATGTATGTCTGTATATCACTTGTGAACCTAGTGCCTGTGGAGGCTGGGAAAAGGTGTTGGATCCCCTGGAACTGAGGTTACAGACAATTGTGACCCATCAAATGGTTGCTGAAAATTGAACCCAGGTCCTCTGGAAGGGCTGCTAGTCCCTTAATTACTGAGCAACCACTCCAATCTAGCCCCACAACTCACTACCTTAAAACAAAGCTTATTTTCTTTAACTCAATGATCTTACAAAGGATTTTATTTGTATAGTATTCATCTAGGTTTTTATTCGTTTGTTGTTACTGCACAGTCACATAAAATTTTTGCGCCATCCTCAAGTCATTATCTCTATCATTAAAAGAAATAATTAAGACAGTGGATATGGAGCTAGTGAGACGGGTCCACAGTTAAAGGCACTTAGCAACATGACCGAAGACCTTAGCAACATGACTGAAGACCTGAGTTTGCCCTCAACACCCGTGCTGTACAAACAGAAAAATGACTCTTGCATGTGGTACACACACACACACACACACACACACACACACAGAGGGGGGGGGGGTAATACAATTTTTAAAAAGATGATCAATATTTAGTGTATTAGTTACTTTTCTTTTATTGTGTGTCTTAAAAAGGGTTTCTCTATTGCTGTGAAAAGTACACCATGACCACAGACATTCTTATAAAGGAATACATTGAATTTGAATTTGGGTAGTGGCATGCAAACAGACATGGTGCTGGAGAGGTAGCCAAGAGTTCTTACATCTTGAATCACAGGCAACAGGAAGTAGTCTGGCTTGCTGGGTGCAGCTTGAACATACCAGAGACCTCAAAGCCTACCTCCACAGTGCAACACACTTCCTCCAACAAGACCACACCCACTCCAACAAGGTCAAAATATCCTGGTAGTGCCACTCCTCTTGGAGTCTTTCAAGCTACCACACTGGGATAAAAAGCTATGACAGTGGCAACTTATAAAAGAAGCACTTTAATTGGGCTTAGGGTACCAGAGCATTATGGTACATAATGGTGGAAGAAAGGCACGGAGGCAGGAGCAGCTGTGAACACACATCTAGAACTGCAACAAGGAGGCAGAGACTAACTGGGAATGGCACTGAGTCATCTGCAGCCTCGCAGCCTCCTCCAGCAAGACCACACCTCCTAATCCTTCCCAAACAGGTCTACTAACTGGGGGCCAACCATTCAAATACATAAGTTATGGGTGCCATTCTCATTCAAACCACCACATGCTGTATCTTAGCCTTCTAACAGAATTTCCTGTCCTTTGAGATTCTGCGGAGAAAGATTATGCATGAAAAGAAAACAATGCACAATATACTAAGTTTATGTAGGACATACTAAGGATATGCATGAAAATGAAATGACCAATGTCTAATACAAGTCACACATAACCCAAGCTGGTACCAAACTCGCTCAGTATAAAGGGAGAGACCTCAAACTTGTGATCTTCCTGCCTCCCCTACCTACACCATACCTGATTTTTATGGTACTGAAAATCAAACCTAGGGTTTCACGCATGCTAGGTAAGTAGTCTACTAACTGAGTTCCATCTCCAACCTTGGTTTCCTTAAAAGAGGGAATATAAAGAAACTTAACAGAGATTAGTAACCATGGGATCAGGCTAAGATCTCACCATTGTTAATGCTGAAAATTGTTTAAAGCAAAACTTTATCATAAGTAATTACAAGGCAATCAAAAGATATACCCTAGAACAAATTTAAAAAGTTAATTGTCAGTGCTGGAGAAATGGTTTGGCACTGAAAAGCCCTGACTGCTCTTCCAGAAGCCATCCACAGGGTGGCTCACAGCAGTCTATAGAACTCCAGTTAGAGGGGATCCAACAGGCACAGCATATAGTGGTACACAGACAAAACACCCATACACATAAAAAGGCGTCTGTAGTAACATTATTAAAGTTGTATGAAAAGGTACTTGTATTCAGGAATAAAGTCCCATATGTCATACAGTTCAGCCAAAATGAGGATAATGTGCTCTAGAAAAGTGTTACACACACGCACACACATATGCACACACGCTTAGATCGGGTCTCATTATGTATGTTGCTCTTGCTGTTCTGAAACTCACTATGTAGACCACCTGCCTCTTCCTCCCCAGTGCTGCAATTAACACTAGGTCCAGTTAGTGTTCCATAATTAAAAGGCAACTCTGACTATTAAAGATGAGGGCATTGATAACAACAATTGGTAAGTAGCTACCTGCCAATAAAACACAAGATAGCAGCAAAGTTCACAAAACAAAAGTACACAAATGAGGCTTGATGATAAAAAAAAAAGACACAGTTGGTGAGATGGAATGGCAAATATGACCAAAATACATTGAAATGCATTGCACCAAATTCTCAAAAAAAGAAAAAAAATTAAGCAAAAACTAGTAACCGTGATATTTAAAAAATTTTGCAAGAAACAGATAAAATTATAATTTGAAATAAGAAGAAAAACTATTTCTCTAAGGTATTATTTTTAAAGCCTTTATGTGTATGAGCGCTTTGTCTGTGTCTATGTAGGTGTACCATGGGCATACCTGGTACCCTCGGAAATCAGAAGAGAATGTTGGATCCCCTGAAACTGGTGTTATAAATGTCTGTGAACCACCAATTAGGTGCTAGGAACCACATTCAGGTCCCTCTACAAGAGGAGCAAGTGCTCTTGATCACCGAGCCATCTTTCTAGCCTCTATTTTTAAATTATTTTAAAATATTTATATGGCAGACAGGCAGACTGGAGAAAGCCTTTGATTCCAGCACTTTGGAAGCAGAGGCAAGCACATCTCTGTGTTCCAGTCAGTTTGGTCTACATATGGTTGGTTCCAGGGGAGCCAGGGCAACAGAATAAGACTTTAAAAAGAATAAGTCTTTAAAAAGAAAAAAACTATGCAATTAACTAATAAAACTTTATACAAACAAAAATTTGACTACTTCTTACATGTATATTCCAGCCAAAACGGCTATCTATTATCTATGTCTGCTGCAAGCAGGCTCCCTGACAGGATTCCTTCTCCCCACTCCCAGCACGGCATCTTAACTGCATCCACATCCTCTCCCATCTGCTCTTGGCAACCTCACAGGCATCTCAGACTCCAGACATCTACACTATGGGATGCCTCTCAAAGTAAAAACAAAGGGCAAAAGAGCAGGCTCCCCTAAATTTTCCTCCATGAATAAAGACAAGTTCTATCCCAGCCAGTGAATCAGTTCTACTCTTTCTCGTCATTCACCCTTCCAAAGCTCAACTCACCATCACATTCCATAACCATCTTCTGGCCTCCAAGGACACTTACACACTTACACAGGTGCATGTGTGCACGTGCACATACACACACACAGAAACAGATGGTATAACCACATATTCACACCCACACAGTGGACTAATCAACAGAAATCCTGGAACTTTATACATGAGAAAACACAAAACCACCTTCGAATGAAAAGCCGATAACAAAAAGCGATCCAGACAATCTCTTTCCTGGACGCCTGTTTCACAGAATTCCCTCACTCTCTCACAATGTCTACCTAAATTGTCCGTCACTTAGCCTCTGGCTATCAAAACACGGGCAATCTTTCAGTTCTAAAAGACTAAGAGGTTCCTTGATCTTCACCCTGGTCTCTTCTCCATCTTATGTGGCATTCTCTATTTCCCAGTCACTTGGTGTTAAAGTGCCCAGGTATCTTCTGTCTGGAGCACAGACATCCTCACTTGTAGCAAAATGTCTCTATTTCACTGCGAAAAAAGTTCTAGTGCTTTCCAGTCATTCAAAAAGGCTCTGGAATTCTACACATCAGTTAAGTTACACAACTTCATAACTTACTCTGTAAAAAAAATGGCAGCCTAGTTACCAGAGAAAAAGACTTCCATGAAATGGCCCTGGAACTTTAACCACTGATTATACATTCAATGGAAAACTGTTTTCGGTTTTTAAAATGTCCTCCTGAGATGTAATTATAAATTGGAGCCTATTAATTCCTGAGTACTCTAACCACGAACATTTAAAAAACGGTAGAGGCAAGAACTTACAAAAAGCGATCAGGAAATACAGATATATAAAAATGGACAAAGTAAGCCTTATTTAAGACTTATTATTGTAAAAACTTATTACACACATTACTTCAATTATCTCATATTTTTAAACCTAAAATGCCAAGAGATCAAAAAAGTAAGTTGAGTAATAATTTTAAAGGAAGCACCTGCTGACAAAGCACAGAATGAATGCAACGTCAAACCTATGTGCTCAATTACAGCTTCATTTGTAGACTGCTAAATCACAATATAAGCTACGTTTTATATATATACATATATATGTATATATATAAAATGATTGATTTTTTGAAAAACATGTTGCTTAAGTTTCTGTCTCATACCACAGGAGTCTTCAATTTTGGGACTTTTAAGATCAAAGTAAAAGCCCCATCATACAGATTTTTCTAAACTCCAAACATACAATTATGTTTCTCTCAAATGTCTTTAAGACAGACAGGGTTTCAGTTTGGGGGACATGAAGAAACTTTTACTATTTACTATACATAGTGCTGCATTATTTATTTTTCCTTCCATTAAATGTACTATTAGCTATGAAATGAAAACAATGGGAATACTAGGAATCTGGAGGACTTAACAAAGAGAGCAAGCATTAATAAAAATGCTCCAGCTCCCCCCCAAAAAACCTTCCATTTCAGTCACAAGTAATGTAAAAAAAATAGAGTTTTTGTTTGTTTTTTACTATAATCATCCCCCACCCTGAAATCACAAGTTAGGCAAAAAGAACCTAACAGTGAGAACTCAGGAGTGGGTGCAGAAGAAATTACTATTATCACCTCTTATAAGTGAATGAGTGTCTTACATGCAGAGGACGAAGGACAACCTGAGTCATCCATCCTCACCATCCACCTTGTTTGAGACAGAATCTCTTGGGTTATTTCCCACTACTTGTACCAGGGTAGCAACCCCAGAAACCTGCAGGGTTGACCGTGTTTATGCTTTGCACCTTCCACAAGAGCTCAGGGATCACACACACTTACGCTTTTACAAGTTCTAAGGATTCAAACACAGCCCCTTACGCTGGCAGAGCAAGCACTTTCACCCTGAGCCACCTCCCGGCTCTGTTACCACTTTCTACTGCATCTACTCTTCAAATATCTTTATGCAGTGGTTCTCAACACACGGTTGCCCAACCAGTAGTTATCAGCAACCTTGTTAAAACTGAAAACTAAACAGGCATGTTGGCATACATCTTTAATCTCAACACTTTGCCAGCCTGGCCTACACAGTAAGACCCTGTCTCAAAACAAAACTTGAAAACTAACAAGCTTGTTCCACACCCACTCAATCTGAGAGAGAGTGGTAGAAACAGGGCAGGGATAAGCAGACACCTAGATGGGTCTGAGATTGAGAACCCACAGTAAGGCATTGCACAATAATACTTATAAGTATTCCCATGTTATAAAAGAAGTTAAAATTATTACTTGGTTACACATCCAGAATGCTTTAGAATACTACCACAGGCTAATATTCATTTTTAATAAATTAATTTTAAAAAATATAAAACTTGGATCAAGAGAAAGGACACACATATTTGATCACTTAACTGTCACAAACGCTTACTTTTTTTTAATATTATACAGAGTGGTACAAAAATACAAATGTGTGCTAATATAGAAAAGCACTGCACTATTTGATTTATTAATAGATGTCTATATTAAAGAGTCTAAAAGCTAAAGTTCTAACCTTCCTTGCTTGCTTGTTTTGCAAAATTATGGCCTAAGTGCTTGTGATTTTGGTAGCAAATGTTCACTTTGAACGTGTTATATGGTAAACTGTGAAATGGATTTACTAGACAAACCTTATCCTGAACATCTACTTGCCAGGTATTTAAACATGGACATCACATATACATGAATCTCAAATTCTATCGATCCAAAAGTGAACCATCTTGACCCACTCACCTCCCCCTTATTCCTCAGCTTCCAGACCGTGGCACAGAATTGCCTATGGCAAAGCAGAACATTTTTTCTCATTTCTCCTTTACCTGCCACACCTCAATCAATCACCAAAGCAGGTCCTTTGACTTCCAGAATAGTTCCTGACCCATCCTACTCACCACACTGGCACAGGCCTCCAGCATCTCTACCTGGGCTAATGGTTGTACTTCCTACCCAGTTCCCTCCATAAAGAGTCAACTTTTTCTACAACAGGTTTAATCCCATAGTATCTCTCCACCACTTAAATTCCTCAAGGGCTCCTGGTGGTCCTCAGAATAAAGCATGAAATTAGAATAGCTTTAATCCATCGATCTCTCTCTTGTACTGCAAATCTCTTACTACCTAAGCAACTCTAAGTGTACTGAATTTTGGTCATTGAAAACAGTATTCTTTCTTGCTCATCATCTTTCTGACATGGTAACCTCTCTGACTGCTTTCTTCACTGGGTTAATCTCTATGTTTCATAATAAAAGGATTTTTGTTGTTGGCGTTGTTCAGTTTGGGTTTTGACACATGACCCTTACTATGCAGCCCTGGCCAGCCTAGAATTCACAGAAAGCTGCTTGCTTCTGCTGCTTGAGCATCGAGAGGTGTGTGCTACTATGCCCAGAATGATAGTTTTAGCATCTCTCTTTTCTTTTTCATAAAGTTATGCTTCGTCACCACATACACACAAAAGTGCTATCGAGAACAGCACTTAGCATACTGCATAGCAATCATATGTCTTCTTCTAGATTCAAGTTTTACTAAGAATAGGAATCATATCTAATTTTTCAAAATTATACTTCTAGTGTCTAGGCAGCAACAAAGCATAAAATTAAAAACTTCAGCTCAAGTCAAAAAGACTCACAACATGTCATAAGACATGAGAATTCTGGAAAATTACTTGAACTCTCTCTCCCTATTTTTCCTCTTGTATAATTTAAATAAGACAGTACAATCTTATAAGACTTAAGAAATAAACATTATTTGTGACATATGATGCATTTAATGTGATGTTCAGTACCCAGAAAGTTGGCTGCTTATCCTGTTACAATATCAAAGAAAATATATGCAGAATAAATACACTTTATTCGAATTATCAATAAGCATTTTAATAATCCTAACATCACATAATTTATTATGTTTCCAAGTAATGTATATAAATCTACAAGAAGGGCTGAACTTTGTCCACATGGCACTACAGGGCTTTTTACAGTCAATGTTTAGTTGAGTCACAAAGCAGAATGTTCAAAGAGAATGACCTGTGCCTCGTTATCAGGAACAATTTGTTTAAGTTCAATCTGCTGCAAGCCAGGACTTTCCAAAGTATTTGGGGAGGTATTACAAATTGAGGTAGGTACATTATACCTTGCTGACTGATAAAAGCTGTAATACTCAAGTCTATTTTCCACTGAGTTTTCTAGAGCCTTTAACTTTTGCTTAAACTGAATAACTTTGTAAATCAAAAAACAAATTAAAACACAAGCTAAGATGAAAAAAGCTAGCAAAATGTCAAACGCCTCATTCAACTTCTCAGCTTCTTGGGTACAAATTAGAGGTGTTTTTCCTGACACAGAAGAGGCATCAGTTGGTAGAACACTGGTTTTTTCCAAGTTCAAGTTAACAGGAGTAAGCTGTATTTGCACAGGTAAAACTGTGGTCGTCTCTAATGCATTACCAAATGTATTCTCTTGAAAAAACCTAGTGACAGATGAAGCACGAATCCACTCCCAGACGGTAATGCTCTCGGTCACAGTGTTTTCCAAATGATTTCCACTTGTAGTTACTTTATGCCAGGCCATCATTAGTGCAGTGGTCTCGTGGTGAATAGGAAGAGATTTTACAGCCCAAGCTCTGGATATATTTGTCGAAGGTAAAGTGCAATTTGTAATGTCAGTCCATTTAATATAACACAATGCTGTGCCCCACATAGATAGGGGATTCTGACAACAGATGTTTACAGCAATGGCTGAAGAGGCTAGCCAGTCTCGAAGACCCAAAAGTATGCATTCACAAAATTGGAATTCCCCTGAAGATGAATCAATGAAGATAATGGCTTAGAGACCCTTGGATGTAATTCTGTAAGATTATTAAATGACAGATTAAGATCTTCAAAGGTGCTCCCATATTTTAAATGTTATCATTATCAATGTTTCAATTATTGTTTCTAACTTAAAATAATTTCCTTAACAAGCTAAATGCATCATGTCCAAATTTTCTAAATATTTACCAGTTAAGATCAAATATTTAAGACTACTAATTTTACTAAACCCATCCCTACTAACATTATAACCCTTACGTGCTTTGGGGGGATACTTTACATGGATAACTCTTTTAAATGCAAAGGACTATCATGTTTCAAAAGGTCAGCAAGATAAAGACAGTCTCAAGATTTGTAAGTACATTTTAATGGTACTTTTGTTAAATTATTACTTTCTAGATACAAATAATCAAGGAATACAAGATACTGAAACTCTGAGATCTACATTCTTAATTTTTATTTTCTAATGAATCAAGAATCTGGGAACCACTGTACCACTGCTGAGCACAGTGAAGCAAGACCTCTACAGACGTAGATACTGAGATAAACCAGATCATTCAGCAATCTTCTTGGAACAAAAACCACACAATTAGACTGTAAATACAAATCAATGAGGATCTGAGAGTCCCTTAAATATTTCAGGCTCTAAGCATTTTATAAAATTGTTTAGAGACAGAACATATAAATGACCTAACAAAGCCTTTTAGATATTCATGCACAATATTAGAGTTATCCAAATACAATGCTGCAAAAGAATTAAGTACTATAAGTTCACTTTCACTTACATGAGACATCATTCCCAATTAGTTACAGAAAAACTGTACTTTCAGGAAAGTTCTAAGGAGTATGAAAGGCCTGTGTTTTTCTCTCTCTCTCTCTCTCTCTCTCTCTCTCTCTCTCTCTCTCTCTCTCTCTCTCTCTCTCTCTCAAGAAGAGCTGGTAAGGAAACACATACCCTAGTATTCCTTTATACAATAACAATACAAAAAAGCAGGTAACAACCAGAAAGAAATGTAGGCAAAGCAGAGAAAATGATAATACATATGTAAGCAAACCTAGTATCTTTTTTCATATCAGAACTAACTCCAAAGACAAAGCTTTAAATTATCAAGGTTTTAAAACAAAAGTATCAAAATACTCAAACTTCAGAAATCTAAACTAGGGTTAGCTAAGAACACGTGTTAACTCAGACTCTGAGTGAGAGTACTCTACAAAGAACGTCTGGAATGGAATGCAAGCACTGCAATGAAACCCACTCTTCAGCAAAGATCATTCAATCTCCATAAACTGAAAAATGCTTGCGATAATAAACTATTACAATCAGCTACAACAACAGATGATATGAGACAGAGGTTTGGAATACATGCCCCGTAATCTACATAAAACCTAACAGCAAAGACGAACTTATGAAAATACAAACACTGTAGAAAAATCAAGCTGTAATATTCCACAAAATTCATTTCAGCTACAAGTCTGTACTTAAATAATCTTACCAAGAAAAAGAAAATCATATCACCATTTGTCTTTCTTAAGCAAAGACTTTTGTTTTAACTTTGAAGAGCGCCGTTCTTTAACTCAGTTTCTTTCTGGGCCACTGCTGACCTCCAATACACCACCTCTTCTGAATTTTAAAGTCACAGCTTGCTCAGGAAACGCCACTCTTCACACTGGTTCCTCTACAGTCAGTGTGTAAAACGGGGTTGCCATGGATACAGGAAACTGAGAGACAGGAAGTAAGTTTATCTGTGCTTCAAAAGTATTGTTAAAAGGAAATCTCAGGAACCTATTTTTTTTCCAGAATGCATTCAGTTTTTCTAATATATATGCCTAAATAGCTCCTACAACTTGAAAGAGTTTTTTAAATAAGACAGACGCTTGAAAACTTGAGGTATTCAAAATACAAATAAGAAATCAAAAAGTTATCAAAAACACGGTGTGTGTGTGTTTGCGTGTGCATGCATGCACTGCATGTGTGTAGGAAGGCCAGAAATTGACATCAGTGCCCTCCTCTATTACTCTCCAACCTACTTTTTCTTTTCTTTTCTTTTTTTTTTTTTTTTTTTGGTTTTTCGAGACAGGGTTTCCCTGTAGTTTCTAGAGCCTGTCCTGGAGCTAGCTCTTGTAGACCAGGCTGGCCTCGAACTGGTTCTCATACTGAGCCTGGGGCTCACTGAGCTCCTGAGATAAACTCCACTTCTCAGAGATAGGAGGACAGGCTGCACCACACCTGGATTTTTAAGATGGGTGTTTGGGATCTGAACTCAGGGTCTCACACTTGCAAGGCAAGCAAGCACATTACTGACAGATATTTCCAGCTCAACAACACAAATTACTACATAAAAAGGCACACTGAAGTAAAAGTATATAAAATAATATGATTTTTAAGAATTTGTCTTCTTTTTTTTGGACAGGATCTCATTATGTACCCTTGGCCAGCCTGAAACTCTCTATGTAGACCAGGCTTGCCTTAAACTCATAGAGAGTTGCCTGCCCCTGCCTCCGGAGCCTGGGATTAAAGGCATGAGCCACCACATCAAGAATGTTTGAATGCATTAACATTTTTATTTTCAAACACTTATTGAAGATTTATTCATTTAAAAACAGTACATAAAATCAACCAAAAATATAGAATACAAAGTATTAATACATTATCTGCTGAGATTTTCAGTTTAAATTTCTGAAAAAATTATGTACAAAAATACTGATTACTATCAATTAGTACCTAAATATATTAAGGCATAAGCCCTGGGTTGGGGAATAATATAAAGTTCCTTGCCAAATTATTAATAGAAGTTTATCTTTGCACAATGGGCTAGGGAGAAGAGACTGGGAGAAGAGAGGTAAAATGCTCACCATGCAAGCATTATGACCTGAGTTGGGATCACTAGCACACATGTAGAAAAGCTGAGTGTAGCTGCATTACCTACAACCCTGATATTAGTAAGGCAGGGACAGGAGGTAATCCCTGAGGCTTGCTGGCCTCCCATCCTCCTGAATGAATCATCTACAGGGCTAGTGAGAGATCCTACTGTGAAAAAAAAAGGGGAGAGAGACTGAGAAAGACGTCCAAAGTTGAACTATGGTTTTCGTAACCACGCATACACATCTGCACATGCAACCACATACATGTACACAGGTAAACAAACAGGTATTCACACAGAGAGTTGGGAAGCGTAAAAGAGCCTCCTGAATTACTTTTCACTCTATATAAATGTCGGAATTCATTTAAATATTTTAGTTTCAAAATGGAATCTGAATCTAATAAAATTTTTATTTAAATGAAGATTTAGGGGCCAGCCAGACAACTCAGCAAATAAAAGTGCTTGGCATACTAGTCTCATAACCTTAGCTGGTTTCCAGAATCCATGTAAAAAAAAAGCCAGGCACAGTGTGTCCATCCTAATCTCAGTACTCCCATAGAGAGATGGGAGATGGAAACTAGAGAATCATCTAGAATCTTTCAAGCCAGCTAACTTGGAGCATACAGCATGGCAGGAGAAAAAAAAAAAGATTCCGACTGAACAAAGTGAAAAGAGAGAACCAACTCTCAAAACTGTCTTGTGACCTTAATATATATGCTATAAAAATACACATATAGCCGGGCGGCGGTGGCGCACGCCTTTAATCCCAGCACTCGGGAGGCAGAGGCAGGCGGATCTCTGTGAGTTCGAGACCAGCCTGGTCTACAAGAGCTAGTTCCAGGACAGCTCCAAAGCTACAGAGAAACCCTGTCTCGAAAAAAAAAAAAAAAAAAAAAAACACCAAAATACACATATGCCCCCTTACCCAAGTAAATAAATAAAATAGACTTATAGAGTTGAATAAAATTTTTATATATTGTTTAGTCATTGACTTCTGGATTTTAACCAATTTTTTAGTATTATCAGCAAAATACAAAGTAGCAGAGAGCACTATACACACTATTTTCAATTAAATCGCACACATCAAGTAGGAGAGAATTAAAGGACAAGTCTATTAAATTCATAATAAAGAAACAGGAGAAATACAAGATCAGAACACATTCGTTTCCCTCTCCTCTGTCACCTGTCCACATCAGTGGTTTCTCTGTGCTGCCTTAACTATGAATTTTAGGGGTGAAGAGTACCACCTGTTTAGTCAATTTTCTCTCAGTAACTACAAATAGCCTTTATGAAATTACATAAAATTATTGAATTCTACCAAAAGAAATGTGTTCTTAAATTAGTACAGTATTACAATTTTTAATTTTTCTTCCAAATGGCAACATGCCCTTTATAGAACATTCCTTACAAATACAAATCCCTAAGTTAAAACTTTAAACAAAATGTCCACTGAAATAAAACAACTCTATTGGTGTCTGCACAAACTGAATGAAATTCAGCTAGACAGAAAAACCAACAAACCAGGGGCAGGAAGATGGCAGAGCAGGTAGAAGCATCTGCCACCAAAGCCGACATTCAGTTCACAGGACCCATACTGCTGAATAAGAGAAACCAAGTTCCAAGCTGTCCTCTCACATCTACACACCTGCAGTGGCACACACACTAGGCCAAAAAAATAATTTATTAAAAACCTAATAGAGAGGCCCTTTGTCAGCGAGGTGCTTGGCCAGCAAGGAGACCTGACTGTCTACCAGAAGATCCATCATTCATTGGGGTGAGTGAGTGCCTGAACCGTGGCAGCCACCCGGAGAGGGACCACGGACATTCCCCACCCACCCCCCACACTTCCTGGTCTTCCTGCAGGGGCTATTCTCCCCGGATACTGCCTCTCTCTTCCTGTCCCTTCCCAGACTGCACCCAGAACCCAACACCCCCTTCATGTTCCCGTCTCCGGGGCCACAAAATCCCACAGCCCAGCCTGTTTGGGCTCCAGGGACCTGGATTTGAGTGCACCCAGGTGGGTGGGAGGTCCTCTGTTTCAATAGCCTGCCTGCAGCAAGGTAGGCTTTTTACCTGTGAGCTGCCTGGCCAGCAAGGAGAATTGAACTTCTAAAAGAAGACCCATAGGGGATTATTCAGAGGAAGAAATGGGAAGGCGCCAGTGCAAGAATTCCTCCAACAATTTGAAAAACAACATGAAAGCACCAGAACCCAGCGAATTTACAACAGGAGGACTTGAACACACTAATCAAGAAGAAGTAGAAAAAATTGACTTTATGAAAGTAATAGAGTCCCTTAAACAGGAGATGGAAAACTCTCTTAAAGAAATGGATGAGAAGAATAACAAAAAGTTTAAAGAATTGAGTAAATCCGTAAACGATATCCTAGGAAACCAAGAAAAAACAATCAAACAGACAATGGAAACAGTGCAAGACTTGAAAGCTGAAATGGAGGCAAGGAAGAAAACACAACCCGAGGGCCAGCTGGATATGGAAAATCTATGTAAATGAACAGAGACTACAGAAACAAGCATAACCAACAGAATACAAGAGATAGAAGAAAGAATCTCAGATTCTGAAGATACCATAGAGAAAATAAACGCACTGATCAAAGAAAACAGCAAATCCAACAAATTCTCATCACAAAACATTCAGGAAATCTGGGACACAATAAAAAGACCAAACCTAAGAATAATAGGCGTAACAGAAGGAGAAGAATTACAGCTCAATGGTCCAGAAAATATATTTAATAAAATTATAGAAGAAAACTTCCCAAACCTAAAGAAAGATATTCCTATTAAGGTTCAAGACGCTTACAGAACACCAAACAGACCGGATCAAAAAAAAAAAAAAATCCCCTCGCCATATTATAATCAAAACACAAAACATACAGAATAAAGAAAGAATATTAAGAGCTGCAAAGGAAAAAGGTCAAGTAACTTATAAAGGTAAAACCAGACTTACACTTGACTTCTCTATGGAAACCATGAAAGCCAGAAGGTCCTGGATAGATGTTTTGCAGAAACTAAGAGACCATGGATGCAAGCCGAGATTACTATACCCAGCCAAGCTTTCATTCACTATAAATGGAGAAAACAAAATATTCCAAGATAAAAACAAATTTAAACAATACGTAGCCGCAAATCTAGCCTTGCAGAAAGTAATAGAAGGAAATTCACAAACAAAGGAGTTCAGCATTGCACAAAATAACTCAGACATCTAGCGAACCTTCACCAGCACATCTCAAAGAAAGGAAACACACAATCTCTATTACCAAATAAAAAATGACAACCGGAGTTAACAACCACTGGTCATTAATATCACTTAATATCAATGGACTCAATTCACCTATAAAAAGGCACAGGCTAAGAGATTGGATACGAAAACAGGATCCAACATTCTGCTGTTTACAAGAAACACACCTCAACCACAAAAACAGACATCTACTCAGAGTAAAGGGTTGGGAAAAGGTTTATCAAGCAAATGGACCTAAGAAACAAGCCGGTGTGGCCATACTAATTTCTAACAAAGTTAACTTCAAACTAAAATCAATCAGAAGAGATGGAAAGGGACACTTTATACTCATTACAGGAAAAATCCATCAGAATGAAGTCTCAATCCTGAATATCTATGCTCCTACTATAAAAGCACCCACTTATGTAAAAGAAACATTACTAGAACTCAAGGCAGCAATCAAACCACACACTCTGATAGTGGGAGACTTCAACACTCCTCTCTCACCAATGGACAGGTCAATCAGAGAGAAACCCAACAGAGAATTAAGAGACTTAATGGAGGTAATGAACCAAATGGACTTAACAGACATCTATAGAACATTCCACCCAAATAGGAAAGAATATACCTTCTTCTCTGCAGCTCATGAAACCTTTTCAAAAACTGACCACATATTTGGTAACAGTTACAAAAACATATTAGTAACCACCTGTGTGTTATCGGATCACCATGGATTAAAATTAGAATTCAACAACAATGCTACCCCCAAAAAGCCGACAATCTCATGGAAACTGAACAGTCAACTACTGAACCACACCTGGGTCAAGGAAGAAATAAAGAAATTAAAGTCTTCCTTGATTTTAATGAAAACAAAGACACAACATACTCAAACCTATGGGACACTATGAAAACAGTGCTAAGAGGAAAGTTCATAGCACTAAGTGCCCACTTAAAAAAAAAAAACAGAGAAAGCACACATTAGAGACTTAACAGCACACCTGAAAGCTCTAGAAAAGAAAGAAGCAGACTCACCTAGGAGGAGTAGAAGACTGGAAATAATCAAACTGAGGGCTGAAATCAACAAAATAGAAAGACAGAAAACAATCCAAAGACTCAATGAAACAAAAAGCTGGTTCTTGGAGAAAATCAACAAGATTGACAAACCCCTAGCCAAACTAATCAAACGGCAGAGAGAGAACAAACAAATTAATAACAAATTAATAATATTAGAAATGAAAAGGGGGACATAACCACAGACACAGAGGAAATTCAGAGAATCATTAGATCTTACTACAACAGCCCATATGCCACAAAATTGGAAAATGTAAAAGAAATGGACACTTTTTTAGATAAGTACCATATACCAAAGTTAAACCAGGACCAGGTGAATAATCTAAATAGTCCTGTTAGTTGCGAAGAATTAGAAACTGTTATCAGAAACCTCCCTATCAAAAAAAAGCCCAGGACAAGATGGTTTCAATGCAGAATTCTGCCAGAACTTCCAAAAAGACCTAATGCCTATACTCCTTAATGTATTTCATAATATAGAAACAGAACAGTCATTGCCAAATTCCTTTTATGAAGCTACAATTACCCTGATACCTAAACCACACAAAGACTCAACCAAGAAAGAGAATTACAGGACAACCTCACTCATGAATATCGATGCAAAATTTCTCAATAAAATACTGGCAAACCGAATCCAAGAACACATTAGAAAAATTATCCACTACGATCAAGTAGGCTTCATCCCAGAGTTGCAGGGCTGGTTCAACATACGAAAACCTATCAATGTAATCCATCATATAAATAAACTGAAGGAAGAAAACCATATGATCATCTCATTAGATGCTGAAAAAGCATTTGACAAAATTCAACACCCCTTTATGACAAAGGTCTTGGAGAGATTAGGGATACAAGGGTCAATCCTAAATATAATAAAGGCTATTTACAGCAAGCCAACAGCTAACATCAAATTAAATGGAGAGAAACTCAAGGCCATCCCACTAAATTCAGGAATACAACAAAACTGTCCACTCTCTCCTTATCTCTTCAATATAGTGCTTGAGGTTCTAGCAATAGCAATAAGACAACACAAGGGGATCAAGGGGATTCGAATTGGAAAGGAAGAAGTTAAACTTTCGTTATTTGCAGATGATATGATAGTGTACATAAGCGACCCGAAAAACAACACCAAAGAACTCCTACAGCTGATGAACTCCTTTAGTAACATGGCAGGATACAAGATCAACTCCAAAAAATCAGTCGCCCTCCTATATACAAAGGATAAGGAAGCAGAGAAGGAAATCAGAGAAGCATCACCTTTCACGATAGCCACAAATAGCATAAAATATCTTGGGGTAACTCTAACCAAGGAAGTGAAAGATCTATTTGACAAGAACTTTAAGTCTTTGAAGAAAGAAATTGAAGAGGATACCAGAAAATGGAAAGATCTTCCTTGCTCTTGGATTGGGAGGATCAACATAGCAAAAATGGCAATTCTACCAAAGGCAATCTATAGATTCAATGCAATCCCCTTAAAGGTCCCATCAAAATTCTTCACAGATCTTGAGAGGACAATAATCAACTTTATATGGAAGAACAAGAAACCCAGGATAGCCAAAACAATCTTATACAATAAAGGAACTCCTGAAGGCATTACCATCCCTGACTTCAAAGTCTATTACAGAGCTACAGTATTGAAAACAGCTTGGTACTGGCATAAAAACAGAGAAGTTGACCAATGGAATCGTATAGAAGACCCGGATCTTAACCCACAAACCTATGAACACCTGATTTTCGATAAAGGAGCTAAAAGTATACAATGGAAGAAAGAAAGCATCTTCAACAAATGGTGCTGGCATAACTGGATGTCAACCCGTAGAAGAATGAAAGTAGATCCATATCTATCACCATGCACAAAACTCAAGTCCAAATGGATTAAAGACCTCAATATCAATCTGAACACACTGAACCTGTTAGAGGAGAAAGTGGGAAGTACTCTACAACATTTGGGCACAGGAGACCGCTTCCTACGTATAGCCCCAGCAGCACAGACATTAAGGGCAACATTGAATAAATGGGACCTCCTGAAGCTGAGCAGCTTCTGTAAAGCAAAGGACACTGTCACTAAGACAAAAAGGCAGCCTACTGACTGGGAAAAGATCTTCACCAACCCCGCAACAGACAAAGGTCTGATCTCCAAAATATATAAGGAACTCAAGAGACTAGACTTTAAAATGCTAATTAACCCAATTAAAAAATGGGGCACTGAACTGAACAGAGAATTCTCAACAGAAGAACTTCGAATGGCCAAAAGACACTTAAGGGCATGCTCAACCTCCTTAGCTATTAGGGAAATGCAAATCAAAACAACTTTGAGATACCATCTTACACCTGTCAGATTGGCTAAAATCAAAAACACCAATGATAGCCTTTGCTGGAGAGGTTGTGGGGTAAGGGGTACACTCATCCATTGCTGGTGGGAATGCAAACTTGTGCAACCACTTTGGAAAGCAGTGTGGCGGTTTCTCAGAAAATTCGGGATCAACCTACCCCAGGACCCAGCAATCCCACTTTTGGGAATATACCCAAGAGATGCCCAATCATATTACAAAAGCATTTGTTCAACTATGTTTATAGCAGCATTATTTGTAATAGCCAGAACCTGGAAACAACCTAGATGCCCTTCAGTGGAAGAATGGATGAAGAAAGTGTGGAATATATACATATTAGAGTACTACTCAGCGGTAGAAAACAATGACATCTTGAATTTTGCATGCAAATGGATAGAAATAGAAAACACCATCCTGAGTGAGGTAACCCAGGCCCAAAAAGATGAATATGGGATGTACTCACTCATAATTGGTTTCTACCCATAAATAAAGGACATTGAGCCTATAATTCGTGATCCTAGAGAAGCTAAATAAGAAGGTGAATCCAAAGAAAAACATATAGTTATCCTCTTGGATATTGGAAGTAGACAAGATTGCCGGGCAAAAATTGGGAATTTGAGGGTGGGGTGGGAGGGGGGATGGGGAGAGAATAGTGTGAAGTGGAGGATGGGGAGAGCTTGGGGGAATGGGATGGTTGGGATATAGGAAGGGTGGATGTGGAAACAGGGAATTATATATCTTAATTAAGGGAGCCATTCTATGGTTGGCAGAGACTTGACTCTAGAGGGGTTCCCAGGTGTCCAGGAAGATGCCCCCAGCTAGTTCCTTGGGCAGCTGAGGAGAGGGAGCCAAAAATGTCCAGATCCTATTGCCATACTCATGAATATCTTGCATATCACCATAGAACCTTCACCTGGCATTGGATGGAGAAAATGACAGAGCCCCACATAGGAGCACCGGACTGAGCTCCCAAGGTCCCGATGAGGAGCAAAAGGAGGGAGATCATGAGCAAGGAAGTCAGGACCGAGAGGGGTGCGTTCACCCATTGAGCCGGTGGGACAGAACTAACGGGAGATCACCAAGCCCAGTTGGAATGGGACTGATGGAACATGTGACCAAACCAGACTCTCTGAATGTGGCTGAAGGTGGAGGCTGACTGAGAAACCAAGGACAATGGCAATGAACTTGGACTCTACAGCACGGACGGGCTCTGTGTGAGCCTTGTCAGTTTGGTTGCTCACCTTCCTGGACCTGGGGGGAGTTGGGAGGACCTTGGACTTAACATAGTGAAGGGAACCCTGATGGCTCTTTGGCCTGGAGAGGGAGGGAGTGGGGGTATGGGTGGAAGGGAGGGGAGGGAAGGAGGAGGAGGAGGGGAGAAGATGGAAATTTTTAATAAAAAATAAAAAAAAATAAGAAAAAAAAGAACATACTTCCACTTTTAGAAATTATGCATTTTTGAAATGTTTTTCAAGATAAATAAAATAATCTCTTTTCTTTTTGTTAAAAAAAAAAACCTAATAGAATACATAGTGCCTTTATAAATGCCAAATCCAATATTACTGTTTGTTTGCACAGGCACAGAGTATTTCAATGTCCCTTTGAAAATGACATCGCCATGCAGCAGAAAGTTTGGTGATGCAGAAATAATACTATGCACTCAATAATTTAAACAAGTTTCTTTTGGTAGAGTATTTATTTTAAAAAAATGAGCATTAAATCTATGTATTTTTCATTCTAAACCCAAATATAGCAGCATAAATGGTAACATTAATGTAAACAAGAAATTTCCACTAGCTCCTTACCATGAACTTAACTGCTTAACACAATTAATATATAGGAAGGATGCACCAAAGTATATATGCTTACAAATTTGATTTTCATGGCATTAAAAAGAGTCAATCAATACACAACAATCAATCAACTATAAGTAAGAAGTATTTGTCTTAAAACATGATTCCACTACCAAGAATGGAAAGGTCTCCATAGAATGATGTCTAGAGGCATGTGGCAGAATTTCTTACAAGTGGCATCTAGGGGAACATGATGAGACCACAAGGGACATTACTCTTGGAAGGTATTACTGTAGATTTTTTGGGACACCAATTAGTTCCCATAAGATTAAGCTGCTATAAAGAACATGATGAAGGAGCTAGATGCTTAGATCAGTGTAGAATACTTTATCCAGCATATTTGAGGGTCAGGATTTCAGTCCCAAGGACAGAGAGGAGAGAGGAGAGAGAGGGGAGGGAGAGAGAGGGGGGGGGGCAAGTGAATCTTGCCTCAAAATCTTTCTCTTACACTTAAGGATTTATGAGTAAAATATTACAAAAGACTCATTTTACTTCAAAAGATGGAAATGGGGGAATATTTTCAAGTACATTATATACTTGCATGATTTTGGCCTTACATCCGTAGTAAAATCTAAAACAAAAATAAATGCATTTTTAAAAGATGAAAATTTAAGTCTACTATGCCAATTATTCACTTAGGAACAATGAGGTTAGTGAAATTGTAAGTCATAAGGCAGGAGACTGAAAGAGGACAGTCTACAAGATTTTGAACTTTAGCCTCCTACCCTGTGAGCCCATCAGACCCTGCTTCTTTTTATAAAGCACCTATCCTTGTTACCTTTTTCTTAATTAAACAACAAAATACTGCTCTTCGGAGCCTACTTTTTTAACTTAAAATACTAGTCCAATGCTGTAGAATATTATATTTTAAGGTGCATTACTTTTGTTTATGCTCTGGAACATTTAATGATGCAAAGATGTGTTTAATTAAATAAAATTCACCTGCAGTCGAAGGCTGAGTCAGCAACTATTTGACAGAAAGTGGCAGGGAGGAGCCAGGTGGAAAAAGATTGTTAAGGAGGGATAAGGAGAAGCACAGGGAGAGAAGGTGAGCTAGGTGAGCTACTTGCTTTCTGGCCTCTCTCAGGAGCAGAATTTCACTTCAACATTTGAATCTTCAGTTCTTTAGAGGGACAGAGATTTAGATAAGTTCCCTTTGTAGCTTTGAAAGATTTGGTGCCTGAGAGAACAAAATTCCCTCAGGCTGCGGTTACCATGGAGTTGCAGTTGCTGATAGGACAGTCATGGATTAAAAGGCAGCAACAATTTAAAAAGAAAACAACAGTCTAATGTATTAAAAAAAAATCACTCAAACATCCAGGGGTGGTGTCATACACTTGGATTTGGAGGAGTCAAGAGGAGGAAGTGGAGGATCAATGGCAGCCTGGTACACATACTGAGTTTGAGGCCAGCCAGTGCAACACAGTCAGACAAATGAATATACGAAGGGAAAAAAGAAAAAAAATAACAAAAGCTTTAAGAAGTTTAAAAGTATATAGTGACTTGGAAAATTCTTAAATTCCCAAATACAACACTGCATACACTTTTTTTACAAAAAGTATAGTTAAAAGTATGCCCAATCAAAGCATAGTAAATCTGATTTTCAGAAAATCTGATTATAAAGCATTCTCTAAGAAAGCGAGACACATACGCACACATTTTGTGGCTTTAAAACTAATCCTAGTTGATATCACTCAACTACCTTACATTAAGTTTTTTTTTTTATTTTAGACAGGGTTTGTCAGTAGTTTTTGAGCCTGTCCTGAAAACTAGCTCTTGTAGACCAGGCTGGCCTCGAATCCACAGAGATCCGCCTGCCTCTGCCTCCTGAGTGCTGTGATTAAGGGCTTGCACCACCATTGCACGGTTGAAATTCAAATTCTTTTTTTAAGATTTATTTATTATGTATACAGTGTTCTGCCTGCATGTATGTTTGCAAGCCAGAAGAGGGCACCAGGTCTCATTATGAATGGCTATGAGCCACCATGTGGTTGCTGGGAATTTAACTCAGGACCTCTGGAAGAGCAACCAGTACTCTTAACCTGAGTCATCTCTCCAGCCCTGAAATTCAAATTTTTAAAGCATTTCATCATCTCAAAGAACACATCTGTGTGAAGCTCTTAAAAACATATGTATTAAATGTTTCTGAAGGAGCTAGAGAGATGGCTCAGAGGTTAAGAGCACTGACTGCTCTTCCAGAGGTCCTGAGTTCATTTCCCAGCAACCACATGGTGGCTCACAACCATCTGTAATGAGATCTGGTGCCCTCTTCTGGCCTGCAAGTATACATACAAGCAGAACACTATCTGTAATAAATAAATAAATCTTTTTAAAAAAATGTTTCTGAAGTTAGAAAATGAATCACCAATTTAGAAAGTAAACACCAAAAGATGTCTATCATTTATTTCTACAAGTTATAGTTTTAGTTTATCCTATGCCTTTTAAAGAAATTTATTTTGAAAACATTAAAAGGTATATGTAAATAAGCCCAGATATTATTTTCATTAAAAAAAAATCAGCTGAGGGTAATATTATTCTCTATGTGTAAATAATAAAGACTTTTAAAAAGGCAGAGAAATTCAAACTGAACATCCAGAATTTTAAAATTATTTTAGCTAAGAAACAGAAAGAACACAGGAAGTTGTACTGAACAACTGCAAAAAACCAAAAACAAAACAGTGGACTCATGCCATTAATTTATTATTAGGTAATGATCCTTTAGAAATTCCCTAAACTATAAAGATAGGATGTTAAAATCATCTTTCTCATATATTATCAAGTCTACAGAACTACTTTAATGTCTTTAAAAATTCAAACTAAAAATGGGAGTGGGAGTTTCCTTGTAGAGTTGCTGCAACAGTGAAGATAGCCAAAAAAAAAAAAACAAAACACAAACAAACAAACAAACCCTGAGAACTCGCCATCTGTGCGTAACACTCAACTTTGGGCTCAGGAAGCATGCATCTTGAACACTCAAAGACATCTGAATAATTATTTACCTTTTTTTCCTTTATGGTATTCTTGCTACAGGCCTGGCTGCCTTAGCCTCCAGAGTGCTGGGATTATAGGTATAACACACCACACCAAACTATGCTTTAAAAGAAACCAGCAACAGCACAGGCTGCTCTTCCAGAGGACCTGGATTCCTAGAACCCACACCCTCTTCTGGCCTCCAAGAGTATCACACACATGATGCACAGACACATATGCAGGCAAAATGATCATAAACATAAATATACAAAGTATATGTGCATATATATCCGTGTGTGTGTGTGTGTGCGCGCGCGCGCGCGCGTGCGTGCGTGCGTGTGTGTGTGTGTGTGTGTGTGTGTGTGTGTGTACGAACAAAGAAAGGGAAAGGAGAACGGTCCTGCCATTCTTTACCTGTTATCAGAAGGCAGAAGCGAGAGCAAAGCCAAGGCTGAAAGCTTCTTCCTTTCAGGCTGGGTGATGTTGTCCAATCGATCAACCCACATTTCAATCACATTTCCTAAAAGCTGGTCCATCTGGAAGAAAGAAAACATCTCAATATTTGAAATTTTTCTTACACATGAGTAAGTGCTGCTAACATCTAAAACCTAAGACATGGTTAAAATTCAATTACACAAACAAAAAACTAATGGAATGTGAAACAAGCTTTGGTCTGGAGAATAAGAAAAACCAAAACTTGACTCCAGCTGATCACGAGAGACAAATAAATGTATTAAAAACCTCTATGTAAAAAGAAAAAAAAGTAACAAGGAAAAAAAAAACCTCTATGTAGCCAATGAGTGATTTGAGTAACATCATTTAATAAATCAATCAAGACCATTTTTCCTGGCACTCTGGAAAAAGGACACATGTTTGTATTTAAATGATAGTTGATTTTTTTTTCAGTTGAATGATTACTGCTCGGTGTCCTGTAATTTGCCAGTCTGATTTGCTATACCTCCTCTCAAAGAACCAGACCAGCTACAATCCCAACAGGCTGAATTGCAAAGAAAAAGAAGTAAATGATTCCCCGTAACAGCTAGAAAAGCCCTAAAGGTACACTAAGTTCAGAATGGCAGGGATGACTGGGTCAGGGTGCTGACTAAGCCAGGCAAAGGTGCTGCTGGCGTGTCCCCGCACAAGGGTAGACACTGCTGAGAAAGAATCTTGTAGAGTTAACATCACAGTGAGCTGCCCATTGATAGACACCCTCTCTCTCCAGTGAAGATCAAGAAAACTGATCTTGTACATTAAATGATCTATTTTATCGCATTTATTTATAAATACTTTTATAGTTCTATCACCGTTAGAGAAATAAATATTTAATGCCAACCTCTACCTTAAACACCCGGTCACATGAAATCAACCTTACACTCCATTCTTTTCTACTTTAACATTGCTGCATTTCTCCCAGTTAACAGTCACACTTTCTAGCAGGCAAGCAGTTAATACTTTACAATCCTTTTACATCTGAGTTCCCTATATTATGTTTGCACCTGAGATGGTACAGTGAACTTAAGGAATATTTAAAATTATTGAAACAGCAACATTTCACAAGGTGCTTCAAGAACTCAGCTCAGCTCACTTCCTAGTTCTGGCATTGCAATCCTCTTCTTAATGCCCATGCCTAAAGTATGACCCAGAGTCAGGTGACAGGAAATTAAGCTGCATATATCTCATAAATTATTATCATTTAAAAATTTGAGACTTGTCCAACAGGCAAACTTTACTTTCATTTGTCAGTAATTTTAACACTTAAAAGTGGAATTAAAAACGACATTGGATTTCTATGTATTTTTAAAAGTTTTTTAACTTATGTATGCATGCATTTGTTTGTGTGGAAGTCTGTGTACATGTATGCAGGTACTGGGGGAAGCCAGGAAAAGGTCCTGGATTCCCCAGAGTCAGAGTTACAGACAGCTGTGAGCCACTAGTGTGGGTGATGGAAAGTTAACTCGGGTCCTCAGCAAGAACAGTATGCACTCTTAACCACTGGGCCATCTCTCTAGGCCTTTTATATTAATTTTAATAGTTACTAAGTATTAGGACATGGATTCATATAATGCTGTTTAAACCTAATTACTTCCTAACTAGAACAGCTGGAATGCTTTTGGGTCTAGAGGCACTGTAAAACTATTACTATGACACTGGATCAAGACAGTCTGGTTTATACTGTCATGTCTTCATATCTAATTTGGAAACAAATGGTCCACATGCTGTAAAGATGTTTACAGGAATATATGGTAAGCAAAATTTAAAAAGCAAGTCACACTATTGTAAATGTAACTATGGAGTCTTAGTTTTAAAGTGAAATTAATAGGCCAAGTGTAGTGGCTCACACCCATAATCTTGCACTTGAGAGTTGAGACTAGGATAGCCTAGCCTACAAATGAGTTAGTCGTCCACAGAGCAAGACGTTATTTCAAAAAACAAATAATAAAAAGATAAAGTAACTGATAAAAATGGAGGCTACCTTGATAGACCCAATTTAATAAAAATTGAATCAGCAAAACCAAATATTTCAATGTAATTTTATTTAAAACACATTCCATTTATTATAAAATATTTAATAAACACCAACTTTTAATAGTAAACTGCACAGCAGGGAGCTTGCTCAATAAGCAATTTGGATATGAGGAGTCAGCAGCTGTCTGGGGGCACTACAGCCCCAGTCACAATTACTCTGTTCCCCACGTCACCCATAACAATATGCAAACAAGTGACAGCATTTGTCTTCATACAAAAATGCCTTAATTTTCATGTCCGTATATATTACAATTGTTTTTATTTTTTAAATTGAAAAAACATACAACCTATTCTTACTTTATGGCCTTTATAAAAAATAAAGATTGCACCTGGCACACAGGCTCAGAGTCTTGATAATAAGCAGGCCCAGAATTAGGATGAACAATCAAGGGGCAGAAGGCACAAAATTATAGGAAGTATTTGCTTTTGGTACTTCACTTGTCTTGAGGATAAACACACTGCTCCAAAAGTACTGAATACATGGGCAAAATCAAAAGCTTAAACATGGGAGAAGATTTCAGAAAATATACTTTTTAAGCTAGATTTGATTCCAGCACCCACATCAGGTGACTCACAAGTACCTGTCACTTAAGCTCTATGGAGATTTGACTCTCAGACCTCTATGGTGACCTGCACTTAAGTGCCATACCCACACGTAGACACATACACACACAAAATTAAAAATAATAAAAAGTATTTTTAAAAACTCAAGTTTAAAAAAGAAAAGTGTAAACCTGGGAAACAAGAAAAGGAAAAATGAGACTGGAGGAAGTTACAGATAAAGAATGGTAAGTTGTTTCCACAATATTCAAAATCACTTAATGGGACAGTTCTTACATGGCGCTTTCATAAGCAAAGAAAAGGTAGGTTATTTTAGTATAAAAGCGTAAGATTTATACTTTCAATGTTTAATGTTTTAAAGCTTAAAAAAGCTCCATTACCTATAGCTTAATTGCACTTAAGTCACTTAATAACTTACTGAAATATATTTGAATTTAACCAGATCCAAATTATACAAAGAACTCAAGAAACTAGACATCAAATATCAAATAAATCTATTTAAAAACAGAGTACAGATCTAAGCAGAGAATTCTCAACCGAGAATCTCAAATGGCCGAAAGACACTTAAGGAATTACTCAACATCCTTAGTGATCAGGGAAATGCAAATCAAAACAGCTATGAGACACCATCTTAACACTTAGAATGACGAAGATCAAAAACACTGACGAGAGCTTATGCTGGATGTGGAGTAAGAGGAACACTCCTTCACTGCTAGTCGGTGCGGAAACTTGTACAGCCATTTTGGAATGGCAGTTTCTCAGAAAATTGGGAATCAACCTACCTCAAGACCCATAAATATCAATCTAGGGCATTTAACCAAAGGATGCACATACCATAAGGGCATTTGCTCAACTATGTTCACAGCAGCATTATTTGTAATAACCAGAACCCGGAAACATCAAGAAGCCCCTCAGCTGAAGAATGGATAAAGAAAATGTGGTGAATTTACACAATGGAGTAATATTGAGTAGTAAAAAAAAATAATGACATCTTGAATTTGCAGGCAAGTGGGTGGAACAAGAAAAATCCATCCTGAGTGAAGTAACCCAAACCCAGAAAGATAAACATGGTATCTACTCACTCATAAGTAGATATTATATGTAAAGAAAATGATAGCCAGGATACAATTCATACCCCTGAGAAACTAGGTAACAAGGGGAACCCTAAGAGAGACATGCATGGATGCCCCTGGGAAGGAGAAATAGTTAGGCTCTCCAGAGTAAACTGAAGTGTACGGAAGGGGGGGGGGGGTGTGAAGAGGAGGGAACAGAAGAACATGAAAGAACAGGATGGCTGAATTGGGGGAGGGATAGAGAGGGAGAGCAATGAAAGAGATATCTTGATAGAGGGAGCATTATGGGGTTAGGGAGAAATCTGGTGCTAGGAAACTCCTAGAGGGGGATGACCCCAGCTAAAACTCCTAGCAATAGTGGTGAGAGTGCCTGAACTGGCCATTTCCTGTAATTAGATTGGTGATCACCCTAATAGTCATCACAGAACCTTCATACAGTACCTGATGGTAGCAGATGCAGAGATGCACAGCTAAGCACTGGGCCAATTTCCCAGAGTCCAGTCCAAGAGAAGGAGGAGGGATTATATGAGCAAAGGGGTCAAGATCATGATGGGGAAACACACAGAGACAGTTGATCGGAGCTAGGGGAAGCTCACTGACTCTGGAATGACAGCTGGGAAACCTAACTAGGACTAACTAGGCCTTCTGAATATGGGTGACAGTTCTGCCGCTTAGGCAATCTGTGGGTCCACTAGCAGTGGGACCAGGATTTATCCCTAGTGCACGAACTGGCTTTTAGAGTCCATTCCTTATGGAAGGCTACCTTGCTCAGCCTGGATACATAGGGAGGGGCTTGGTTCTGTCCCAATTTGATATGCCAGACTTTGTTGATTCCCCAGGAAAGACCTTAGCATTTCTGAGAGGTGGATGGGGCTTGGCTGGGGGGAAAAAGGTGAGTGGAAGGAGGAAGTGGGGAGGCAGAGGGAACTGTGGTTAGTAGGTAAAATGAAAACAAAAACTTTTAAATAAAAAAATTAAGCATGCAGAGTCTTATATAAATTTTTTTTAAAAAAATTTAAGCATGCAGATTCTTACCTCCTGATTAAATTCACGGCCCATCTCATTTAGAAGTGAAGAAAAGAAACTGGCATTTTGTAGTAACACTCGACCCATAACACCAAGATAGACGGACATCACTACTGGATACCTCTGCACAATTAAAATACCAGGCATATAAAATCGTGTTAAGAAACAGGTATAGCTGAAAAAAATCAATAATATAGTACAAACAGGATAAAAAAAATAACATTCTCCTTCAGGAATATAAACTGACATTCTCCTTTGTGCTGCTCTATGCAGCATCAACTATCAATATTTCTTGACTTCTTAAAAAAATTTCTAAATAATTATAGACTATATGTGTGTTATATATTTATAATGTACAATTTATTTATGAATATGTATTCATAAATCTGCTTATTGTTACACAGATTTTTTTTAAGCACTGAAATTAGGGACTGGACAGATGATTCACTGGGTAAATTGTCTGCTTACAAGCATAAAGATGAGAGCTCGTTCACAAGCCACATATGCACACACGCACACATGCATACTCATCCTACACTAAAACAGACACAAAAAACCTATACTTTTTATATAAGAAAACAAATGGCAAATTTTGTAACTATCCTCAAATTTTAACAAACTAAATATGATCCAGTGATAAACCTTTTCTTTCACAACTGTCAATGAGAAAGATAGTTTTTCCTATGCAAAAATAGAATAATTAAAGCTACAACCTGGAGTACAATGTTATCCCCAGAAGCTTAAAGGAATCTTACCTCGCCTTCAATAACACCTCTGAAAACATAGGGCAGAATTGGTTGAAACATTTGTGGGCCTAATACTGGATTCACTTTAAGGGTATTTTCCAAAACCTAAAACCAGAAAGACACATGGAAATATTCAACAGTGCAATTCATTGTTTCACACCAAATACAGATTAGTAAAAGTCAGTAAGTAATAGATGAAACTTGAAAGCACGTTCATGTGATGAAGGAGTGTCTCTATGTTATTTTCATTGATTAATTAAAAAACTGCCTTGGCCCTTTAAGAGGACAGAAAATTAGGTAGGCAGAGTAGACAGAACAGAATTGTGGGAGAAAGGAAGCAGAGTTGGGCAGACACTTCAGGCAATCGCCATAGTGAGTCATCATGCCTCTCCTCTCCGAGATGGACGCAGGTTAGGATCTCTCCTGGTAAGCGACCACCTCGTGGTGCTACACAGATTACTAAATATGGGTTAAAGCAAGCTATGAGAATTAGATAATTAGAGGCTGAAACAAACAGGCCAGGCAGTGTTTAAAAGAACACAGTTTCCGTGTCATTATTTTGGGAAGCTAGCCGGGTGGTGGGACACATTAACATTCATGATGAATGTTCCATCAACATTCATGAGATATGCAATTTTCTGACACTAGACAAACGCCCACAAAATAATCTATTAAAAATTATAATCTGATATAAAACAAACAGGTTTTAGATACAGCAATACGCTTTGCAATCACATTTAATCATACTCTTATAACAAAGACACATGTAGTTTAAGAAATTCTGACCACTGCATTATAAACAAGCATCCTTAAACAAACAAATGCAGCAAAAGACATCTCAAACATTCTTCTGTAGTGGTGTTGAGTTTTGTTACGTTTAGCCCTGATTGGTTTGTTTTTCTTTCTCTGGCTTTTTGAGACAGGATCTTGCTATGTAGGACAAGTCACCTTCAAATTTTTGATTCTGCCTCTGCCTCTTGAATGTTAGAATTACAGATGTGTCTCATCACACCCAACCCCCCCCCAAAAAAAATAGTTTTTATTAGTGGAAAACTGGTTATAATACCATTACTGCTAAAAATGAATCTACCTTCAGGTTTACCAATAAGTTATCAGGAGAGGAATACTGCATATATACTTTACTTTAGTGACGCATGAAGCTCAGAAAAAGCTAAATACTAAGAGGCTAAGAAACGCCCAGAGGCACATCATACACTATTTCTTCACTTCTGCCATCTTAAAAGCACAGCAAAGAAGCAGAACCATACACCTTTGGAAAGGAGAAAGGCAAAGCTAAACATAAGATGAAAGACAATAAAGACTAAAAAGGAAGAAGACAAAAATGCTGGAGGAAAGTCCACTGAAAACTCCAAGTGTCCAAAGACCAATGAATATATAGAGAATATTATGTGAGATTGAGTTTAGAACTAAACGGACACATTATAAATTATCCCACATCTAAAAAAATAACTCAAGCTCAGTAAAGTTTCAGAGCACAGAATACAAAAAAGGCCACAACTCTATTAAAGGAGGGGCTGAGTGGAATCATAAATGAGCCCTGGAAGACAGATTTTCAAGGATACTAAAGTAACCAATAGCTGTTGTATCTAAAACATACAAAGCTGAAGCATCTGTCACAGTTCGAGCAAAATCTTTTAAAAAAAGGATCTTTACTAATCTCCCAGAATTCAAAATGTTAGGTTATATGGAAGACACTAATCACCGCTAATTACACATCTCAATTTGAACAGAAAAACATCTAATACTAAATACAGATCTACCAAGAAACATGAGTTAACTTTACCTGGGTGGAGGTGAAAAGGAGTCATAAATATATTCGATCAGTAATAACTCATGAGGGGAAGAGGCACTGCTCCTGTACTGAGGAGATCCATCCAGAGTGGTGAGTGAGTGGCTGCCTGGCCGGGCGATCCCCAGAACAGAGTCCAGGCCCCCTCCAATACCCTAAACTTTTCTGGCCATCCAGTGGGGCATCTTCCCGGGTACTGGCTTTCTTTATTTTCCACATCCCATCTTGCCTCCAAGCATTCCTTTCCATCTCTGGGGCCCTTGGATTCCCCAGCTCTGCTTCAGGGCTGAGGGTCTGGGGAGCCAGTGGTGAGTGCTCCTGCCGCTGGGGCTTCTTTGTTCCACACCACCCTGCCCACCCCCCAAGACTGCCCTTTTGTCTGCAAGGTCCTTGGAGCACAGCAAAAGCTACTGGCTTTCTTTATTTACCCCATCCCAATCACCTATTAAAAGGCACAGGTTGAGAGAATGGATACGAAAACAGGATCCAACATTCTGCTGTTTACAAGAAACACACCTCAGCCTCAAAGACAGACATTACATCAGAGTAAAAAGTTGGGATAAGGTTGTCTTATCAAACAGATCTAAAAAGCAAGCAGGTGTGGCTATACTAATATCTAACAAAATTGATTTCAAACTAAAATCAATCAGAAGAGAAGGAGAAGGACACTTTATACTTATAACAGGAACAATTCATCAGGATAAAGTATTCAACCCTGAATATCTATGCCCCTAATATAAAAGCACCCACATATGTTAAAAAAAAAAAAAAAGCATTACCAGAACTCAAAGCATACATCAAACCACACACTAATAGTAGGAGATTTCAACACTCCTCTCTCACCAATGGACAGGTCAACCAGACAGAAACTTAACAGAGGAATAAAAGAACTAACAGATGTAATGAATCAAATGGACTTAACACCTATAGAACATTCCACCCAAACAGGAAAGAAAATACCTTCTTCTCAGCATCTCATGGAACCTTCTCGAAAATTGATCACATACTCAGTAACAAAGCAAGCATCCATAGATACAAAAAAAAAAAAATGTAGTAACCACCTGTGTCTTATCGGATCACCATGGAATAAAGTTAGAATTTAACAACAATTCCAACTCCAGAAAGCCTACAAACTCATGGAAACTGAACAGTCAATTACAGAACCCACCCCTAGGTCAAGAAAGAAATAAAGAAATTAAAGACTTCCTTGAATTCAACGAAAATACACAACATACCCAAACCTATGGAACACTATGAAAGCAGTGCCAAGAGGAAAGTTCATAGCACTGAGTGCCCACATAAAGAAAACAGAGAAAGTATAGATTAGAGACTTAACATCACACCTGAAAGCTCTAGGAAAAAAAAAAAGACTCACCCAGGATGAGTAGAAGACTGGAAATAATCAAACTGAGGGCTGAAATCAACAAAATAGAAACACATAAAACAATCCAAAGACTCAATGGAACCAAAGAGCTGGTTCTTTGAGAAAATCAACACGACTGACAAAACCCTATCCAAACTAATCAAACGGCAGAGAAAGAACAAACAAATTAACAAGATCAGAAATGAAAAGGGGGACATAACTACAGACACTGAGGAAATTCAGAGAATCATTAGGTCTTACTACAAAAGCCTGTATGCGCTTCATTTGACTGCCCGGAGCAAGAACCTAAACCTGACGATAGATGAAGAAAATGACAGAGCCCCACATTGGAGCACCGGACTGAGCTCCCAAGGTCCTGATGAGGAGCAGAAGGAGAGAGAACATGAGAAAGAAAGTCAGGACCGTGAGGGAACCTCCAGCTGGCGACAGATGGGGAAGGTGACTGAGCCCCACATTGGAGCACTGGACTGAGCTCCCAAGGTCCCGATGAGGAGCAGAAGGAGCGAGAACATGAGGGAGAAAGTCAGGAACGAGAGGGGTGCGTTCACTCATCGAAACGGTGGGACAGAACTAATGGGAGATCACCAACTCCAGTTGGAATGGGACTGATGGATCATGCGACCAAACCCGTCTCTCTGAGTGTGGCCAACAGCGGGGGCTGACTGAGAAGCAAAGGACAATGGCTCTGGGCTCTGATTGTTCTTCATGGATGGGCTCTGTGGGAGCCTTCTCAGCTTGGTCGATCACCTTCCTGGACCTGGGGGGAGTTGGGAGGACCTTGGTCTTAGCATAGAGTGGGGAACCCTGATGGCCGAGGGAGGGAGGGGAGGTATGGGTGGAGGGGAGGGGAGGGAAGGGGGAGAAGGAGGGGAGGGATGGGAGAGGAGGAGGGGAGGGAGGGGGGAGGAGGAGGGAAGGAGATGGAAATTTTTAAATATAAAAAAAAATAAACCATGAGAAAAAAAAATAAAAAAATAAAAATTTAAAAAAAAAAAAGCCTGTATGCCACAAAATTGGAAAACGTAAAAGAAATGGACTTTTTTTTAGATAAGTACCATATACCAAAATGAAATCAAGACCATGTGAACAATTTAAATAGACTTAAATTTAAATTTAAGTCACAAGGAAATAGAAGCTGTCATCAAAAACCTCCCAACCAAAAAAAAGCCCAGGACCAGATGATTTTAATGCACAAATCTACCAAAACTTCCAAGAAGAGCTAATACCTATACTCCTTAATGTGTTTCACATAATAGACACAGAAGTCATTGCCAAACTCTTTTTATAAAGGTATAATAACCCTGATACCAAACCACACAAAGACTCAACCAAGAAAGAGAATTACAGACCAATCTCACTCATGAACATCGATGCAAAATTTCTCAATAAAATTCTGGCAAACCGAATCCAAAAACACATCAAAAAAAATCACCCATTATGATCAAGTAGGCTTCATCCCAGAGATGCAGGGCTGGTTCAACATATGAAAATCTATTAATGTAGTCAATTATGTAAATAAACTGAAAGAAAAAAAAACCATATGATAATTTCATTAGATGCCAAACAAGCATTTGACAAAATTCAACACCCCTTTATGATAAAGGTCTTGGAGAGATTAGGAATACAAGGATCATATCTAAATATAATAACAGCAATACACAGCAAGCCGACAGCTAACATCAAATTAAATCGAGAGAAACTCAAAGCCATCCCACTAAAATCAGGAACAAGACAAGGTGTCCACTCTCAAAATATCTCTTCAATATAGTACTTGAAGTTCTAGCAATAGCAATAAGACAACATAAGGAGATCAAGGGATTTCAATTGGAAAGAAAGAAGTCAAACTTTCATTATTCGCAGATGATATGATAGTGTAAATAAGTGACCCCAAAAACTATACCAAAGAACTTCTACAGCTGAGAAATACTTCAGTGATGTGGCAGGATACAAGATCAACTCAAAAAAATCAGTAGCCCTCCTATATACAAAGGATAAAGAAGTGGAGAGGGAAATCAGAGAAACATCACCTTTCACGATAGCCACAAATAACATAATGTATCTTGGGGTAACACCAACCAAAAAAGTGAAAGAAAAAGTGAAAGATCTATTTAACAAAAACTTTAAGGCATTGAAGAAAGAAACTGAAGAGGATACCAGTAAATGGAAGGATCTCCCATGCTCTTGGATAGGTAGGATCAACATAGTAAAAATGTCAATTCTACCAAAGGCAATCTATAGATTCAATGCAATTCCCTATCAAAATCCCATCAAAATTCTACACAGACCTTGAGAGAACAATAAAAACAAAATAAAAACAAAAAAACAGGATAGGCAAAACAATCCTATACAATAAAGGAACTTATGGAGGCATTACCATCCCTTGGTGTGGGAGAATTGTCTGTATTCTGTCAATCATGTTTTAAATAAATGCAGATTGGCCAGGCAGGAAGTATAGGCAGTTCAACCAGACAGGAAGTAGAGGTGGGGTGATGAGAACAGGAATATTCTGGGAAGAAGGAAGCTCTTTCTAAAATTCTGCCCAGACCACAGAAGAAGCAGGATGTGACCTACCCCGTTGAAAACGTACCGAGTCATATGGCTAACATAGGTAAGTATAATGGGTTAATATAAGCTACAAGAGCTAATAAGAAGCCTGAGCTAATGGGCCAATCAGTTTATAATCTTATGGAGACCTCTGTGTGATTTTCTTTGGGACTTGCCGGCTGCGGAAACTGGGCAGGACAGAAACACCAACTAGCAGGCACTCGTGTTAACAATTCCTGATTTCAAACTCTATTACAGAGCTACAGTAATGAACACAGCTTGGTATTAGCATAAAAACAGAGACGTTGACCAATGGAATTGAATCGAAGACCCGGATATTAATCCACAAACCTATGAACACCTGATTTTTGACAAAGGATCTAAAATTATACAATGGAAGAAAGAAAGCATCTTCAACAAACGGTGCTGGCATAACTGGATGTAAACCTGTAGAAGAATAAAAAGAGATCCATATCTATCACCATGCACAAAACTCAAGTCCAAATGGATTAAAAGTCTCAATATAAATCCGACCACACTGAATTTGATAGAAGAGAAAGTGGGAAGTAGCCTGCAATACATGGGCACAGGAGACCACTTCCTACGTATAACCCCAGTAGCACAGACAATAAGGGCAACAATGAATAAATGGGACCTCCTGAAACTGAGAAGCTTTTGTAAAGCAAAAGACAATGTCATTAAGACAAAAAGGCAACCTGCTGACTGGGAGAAGATCTTCACCAATCAGGCAACAGACAAAAATCTGATCTCCAAAATATATAAAGAACTCAAGAAACTAGACTTTAAGATGCTAATTAACCCAATTAAAAAATGGGGCACTGAACTGAACAGAGAATTCTCAACAGAAGAACTTCAAATGGCCAAAATACACTTAAGGTCATGCTCAACTTCCTTAGCGATCAGGGAAATGCAAATCAAAAACAACTTTGAGATACCATCTTAAACCTGTCAGATTGGCTAAAATCAAAACCACCAATGAAAACCTATGCTGGAGAGGATGTGGAGTAAGGGGAACACTCATCCATTGTTGGTAGGAATACAAACTTGTGCAACCACTTTGGAAATCAGTGTGGCGGTTTCTCAGGAAATTGGAAGTCAACCTACCTCAGGATCCAGCAATACCACTCTTGGGAATATACCCAAGAGATGCCCAATCATACTACAAAAGCATTTGTTTCAACTATGTTTATAGCAGCACTATTTGTAATAGCCAGAACCTGGAAACAACCTAGATGCCCCTCAATGGAAGAATGGATAAAGAAAGTGTGGCACATCTACACATTAGAGTACTACTCAGCGGTAAAAAACAATGACATCTTGAATTTTGCATGCAAATAGTAAACACTATTCTGAGTGAGATAACCCAGACCCAAAAATATGAATATGGTATATACTCACTCATTAGTGGATTCTAGCCATAAACAAAGGACATTGAGCCTGTGTAGTCCGTGATCCTAGAGAAGCTAAATAATAAGGTGAACCTAAAGGAGAACACATATAGATCCTCCTGGAAACTGGAAGCAGACAAGATCTCCAGGCAAAAGTTGGAAGCATGGGGGTGGGGTAGGGCAAAGGGAGAGGGGGAGAGAGAAGGGTGAAGGGGAGCGCTTGGGGGAGTGGGATGGCTGAGATGGAAGAAGGGTGGATATGGGAGCAGGGAAGAAGATATCTTAATCAAGGGAGCCATTTTAGGTTTAGCAAGAGGCCTGGCTCTAGAGAGGTTCCCAGGTGCCCACAGGGATGTCCCCAGCTAGGTCCTTGGGCAGTAAAGGAGAGGGTGCCTGAACTGGCCTTGTCCAGTGGTCAGACTGAGGACTATCTTGAATGTCTGGCGAAAGATGGAGAAAGAGACAGAGACCCACATCTGAGCACTGAGCTGAGCCTCCAAGATCCAGTTGAAGAGCAGAAGGAGGGAGATTATGAGCAAGGAAGTCAGGACCGCGAGGGGTTGGTCCACCCACTGAGACAGTGTGCCTGGTCTAATGGGAGCTCACCAAAGCCAGCTGGACTGGGGCTGAACAAGCATGTGATCAAAACGGACTCTCTGAATGTGGCTGAAAATGGAGGCTGAGAAGCCAATGATAATGGCACTGGGATATGTCTCTACTGCATGTACTGGCTTTTTGGGATCCTAATCTATTTAGGTGCACACCTTCCTAAGCCTGGATGGAAGTGGGAGGGCCTTGGACTTCCCACAGGGCATGGTACCCTGCCCTCTCTTAGGACTGGGGGGAGGGGGTTATGGTGAGTGGGGGAGCAGGAGGGAAATGGGAGGAGAGGCGGAAATGGAAATTTTGAATGGTATTATTTATAAAGCAATAAAAACAAAGAGTGACCTGAGCAGTTCATGGTGGATATTAATGCCATAAAAGCTCTTTCCAAACAACAATAAAATAAAGTAACTCATGAGGGAATAGTTCAAAAGTATTGTTTGCAAATATGAAGAAATAAACAAACTAATCAGCAACAGGCAACACCAGTGGTTATCCCTATATAAGCCTAAATTAGAAGAAATGTCTGGCAAGAGTATGGCTAAGGCCTTTTTTTTATTTATTTTTTTTATTTTTTTAAAAGCCATCCTTTTTCATTTTACATACCAATCAAAATCTCCATTCCTCCTCCAGTTCCCTCCACTACTCCCCATCCACTCGGCATAGATGGTAAGGCACATTGCTTTGAGGAAGAGCCAAGGCCCTCCCTTCTTCCAAAAAGAATGGGTTCCAAAAAGCCAGTACAAGCAGTAGGGATAAATCCTGGTCCCACTGCCAGTGACCCAACAATCTGTCCTGTGGCTAAGGCTTTTTAAAGGAGCCTTGTCCGTCTAGCTGACTAAATAAAATCCTGTAATATTCATATTAAAGTTAACTTAAAGAACTCACAGGAATCACTGCATCTTTGTTTTTGAAAAATAACAGACTGGGAAATCTCATAGTTTTAACAATTATCCCCGTGTGTGTTTAGATGATTATGATGCATCCATAAAAAAAAATTCACATATATTAAATACAATCTAACACTATCATTTATACATTGTCTTCATATAAATTACAGCCAATATTGAACAAAGAAGCAACAAATACTTGAGGGAAAAGTCTTTGAAGTCAAGAGGTTCAGATCCACAGGTAGAGAAGTATTCTGCAGAGCGCTGGGTATGCTGTGCACACCTTCAATCCCAGCAACTGGGATACAGACAGGCAGCTCTCTGTGAGTTCAATGTCAGTCTGCTCTACACAGCCAGTTCCAGGCCAGCTAGGGCTCATAGTGAGACCCTGCTGCAAAAATAAAACCACAAATACTATGTAGAAAAAATGTCCCTGTCTAACTTTGAGGTAGTCACAAGAAAGGTTTAAAAGGAGAACTGGTAACGTAAAAAGAAGATGATCAAAATACACAGTTCTTACATTTTTCCCAGCCCTGTGTTTGAACAGAACTGTGGTACCAAGAATAACAATGACACTGTTTTGTCATGTTAAATTTGAGATACACATGGGAACTCACACAGAACAATTCTATATTTCTTGTGATGAAAATTATAGATCTTAATAACCTTGTTTCTACCACATATATCTATATATATGGATAGAGTCTCAAGTTTTTAAATTTTAAAATGATAATAGCAGTATTATTAAAAGCAGTGGCATTGCAAAATGTCAATTTGATTGCTCTTTTTCTTCTGGCTTTTATATTATAGTCCACTACACCTACTATATATCAAGTTACTTGTTATATTCTTAGGTGATTGCCACAATATTACAATAAATACATACACTTTCTCTTAAAAGTTTTTACTAACTTTTAAATTTTGATCTATTATTTTTACTGTGTTTTCACAGTACTGGGGATTAGCCCTTTTATTACATTAAATCATGTAAAACATCTACACTGCTCTAAACTCTAGCTTCCAACTTTTCTTACTTCTGCTTGATAACTACCTTTATTAATTTGGCTCACTACTTCATTTCCAGTTTTCTTTCACCCTTTAAACAGAAAAAAGAACAAAAAAAAACTCCGGACTATTTATTGACTTATATTCTCAAAAAAATAAAATGACTGTAGAGCTATGAAGGTTTTCTTCATTTGAGACTGGCAAAGTATTCCACCACATAGTTGAACATGCTTCAATCATCTGACTGTTTTTAGTCAGCATTGCGCCAATACAAATAGAACTTGCTGCACTTCAGTTTTTAATCTACTTATTTTCATCATATACCTTCAAGAGATTGCTTTCCAACCAAAAATGCAGGTTTTTAAATTCTTCCTAAGAAAACAGTCTTGATCTAGCCCCACACTTAACAAAAAATTACTACGAATGTGGCTCTTAACATAAGAATGTCTATATCGTGACTCGAATATCTACTAGCTGTCTGACTTTGGACAAACCATTTATTTAACTCTGTTATTTATATTTTTTGTCTGCAAAAACGGAAAAAGCAACAGCACTATCATCATGTTTACATGAGGAATAACTACCTGCTATGTCCTTAAAGATATGTAGGGCATCATAAATGGTGTTGTCATCTATTATTACAGAAATAGACATTCAAAATAGTTAATTTAAAACACCAAAATAATTGAAAAAACAGTTAATTTATTATAAGCCTTATCACACTGAAGTACATGAAGCTGGTTTAATAATGTATATGGGTTTGGATATGAAAAAATAAGATATCCAAATTCAAAACAGTACACTTATACAAACACATATCAAACTAGTGCTAAAAATTTCAATCTGATTATTTTTAGAATACTACTGTGCCCATATAAATAATCTGTACTGAGTTAAAGAGTAAAGTCTACCTTTGCTCTAAATAACTGACTCATAATACTGGTCCTTCTGTTCAGTTTTCTTAAAATTGGAATTTTCTGCTTCAAAGAACAAAGAAGCTACTTGCAAACATGAACAGAAATTAGTCTAATGGTGACATTTAGCTAAAAATACATTAAGACTGTTATAAGGAAATGCTATATAAAGAAATAGAATCTAGCCAGATATGGTGGTACACATCTTTAAGTCCTGCACTTGAGTGGCAGAGGTAAGAGGATCTCGGTGAGTTCAAGGCCAGATTGGCTTATATACCAAACTCCAGGACAGCCAAGAGTATACATAAAGAGACCCTTTACAACAGAGAGGGGGAGTGAGAGAGAGAGAACACTCCAAGAGTTCTCTCAGATTACAAATGCAGGTATAAAATAAACAAGCCATTTTATATCAAAAGCTCAAGAGATTTATTTGTGCTAAATAGCACAGTCTTAGTACTTAACATTCATTTAATAAATCATTTCTATGACTTCAAAGCAAAGGAACAACTATAGCAATGTATTTTTTTAATTGTATTATTCACATATTATCAAGTCCTCATTATATAACTGAAGTATTTACAATGTATTAGGATCTACTGCTGGCACTGAACTGTTTTAATCTACACGTTCTATAAAATGTTATAAAACTTTACCATACTTAGATAACTATCTGCATTGATTCATTCAACCAAAAAAGTACAAAAGATGTAGACAGATGACATTACTTTTTCCATTTTCAAGCACAATAAATAGATGTGTTCCTAAAATTATGAAGCAAGTATGTAGTATTTATGTTTGGAGCTCTTCATAACAAATTTTTTTAAAGATTGTGTTATTCTGAAAAGCAATAATCAATTTTAAAGAAACAGTTAGATACACAATTGTCAATAATATATGTTTTTGCTATATTACTAGCCTTACCTTAAAAGGCAAATTCACTTAGTAGATTGCTTTTTAATTTTTCTTTTTGTTTCATCTATTATTTAGTTATTTATTGTGTGTGCACACACATGCAACAACGCATATGTGGAAGTGAGAGGACAGTTTTGGAGAGTGGGTTCTCTTCCTCCACCATGTGGGTTCTCAGGATCCAATTTAGGTCATCACGTTTGGTAGCAAGGGCTATTTCCTTGATCAGCCATTTCAACCAGGCCCTCAAAGGCTTATTTTCAATAAACACTTATTTAGAAGAAATCATGTAGTAGGAAGAACATTTGGTTTGGTTTATTTTTCTACAGCCAGAGATCTAACAACTAAATAAAATTAATCTATAAGTATACTTGACTGCTTTTTTTTCCACAAAGACTAACTACAAAATGAGATAGCTTTGTAACTAGATAAAAATAGCTAACATTTTTATTAGCTTATTACATGCTAGGCACCATTTTAAGTGTTTTACACACACACACACACAAACATACAAACACACACACACTCAAATAATCCTCTGGCCAACCCTAGAAAATTGACAAAGCTGTCCTCATTTTACAGACAGAAAGTATGAAGACAGTAACTTATGTGAGGTAATGAGGCCAATATTCTAATCTAGCTACTGGCCATGCTACCAGTCCTCTTATTTTATAAGAGTTCAATCATAAGCAAGCAATAAGAAAACAGTATTCTTAGAACTCCCTAAAATCTTTCTTACTGAAATTTTAGAATGCTCATAAAAAATAATTCATAAGTGAGCTTTCAACAGTTACTTTACTACTAATATTGCAAAAAGGGCTTTACTTAGAAAATAAAAACAAAAACAAACAAAAATCCTTTCAATTCAATTATGATCTTGAAAGTACTTAAATGTGAGAGAGAAGCTTTTTCTTCTTAAGCACTTAGAATATACTGAGTATAATTAACACGGTTTTGAATATAAGTACTATATAACTACAAGTTGCTAAAATTCATTTCATGGGCTTGCAAAATGGCATGGCAAGTAAAGGTTTTTTCAGACATGGTCAAATGTCCTGGATCCACATGGTAGAAGACACAAACCAACTCAAGCAAGCTGTTCTCTGACAAGCCTATCCCCAACACACATACACCTATGTACATATGGAAAAAAAAAAAAAACAAAAACAAAAGAACCAAGCCCAGAGTATAGTAAAGAGCCTTCTAAGTAGCAGATCAGGTGAGAAGCTAAGACACAGGCAAAGTGAACTACCAGTGTGATTGATACAACGCCTCTAAATCTTTAATGTAAAAAGCATCAATACGCTGCCTTTAAAATCAGAGAAAATAAAGCACATATTTAATGTACAATGTCTTTCTGTATGCTGTGACTATGTGTTTCTCTTATTGGTTGATGAATAAAGCTGCTTTAGCCAGTGGCCAGGCAGAATATACCTAGGCAGGAAATCAAAACAAAGATAAGGAGAGAAGTCAGAGTCTGGGGGACAGCATGTAGCTGCCAGGGAAGAAAGATGCCAGGGAATCATTAGTAAGCCACAATTACATGGTGATACACAGATTACTAGAAATGGGTTAATTTATAAGAGAGCTAGCCAGTAAGAACCCTGACCCACTGGCCAAACAACTGTAACTGTTATTAAGCCGCAGAGTGCTTATGTCATAAGCAGCTGTGGGGACCTGGTGTGCAGTGGGACCGGTGTGCAGTGGGACCTGGTGTGCAGTGGGACCGGCAGGACAGAGAAACAGAGGGATCCAGTAGATGAAATACTTTAAAGTACATAGACAGTATCAGAGTAACATGACAATTTTCTCTAATTACGATAACTCACAACCAATATCAATAATGAATACTTGAGATAACAACTAAACGGTTCACAGACAAAAGCATTTATGCACACACACACACAAATACCTAGAATTTATATGTATGTAGTCACCAAAGAAAAGATAATACACTCAAAGTGATAAATGGTTTTGTTACATTTGTAGCATCTATGTATTAGTTAAAATGAAAGAAACATTTTTATAATGAGTTCACTGGTAGAAAATCTACCTTGAAGACCTAAGACAATGTTGTGGTTTTTACACCATAAATGTAATTGTTCAGAGAGTAGAATTTAGCTAGGTGTAGTGGCACACACCTTTAATCCCAGCACTCAGGAGGCAGAGGCAGGTGATCTCTGAATTTGAAGCCAGCCTGATCTACATAGTGAATTCCAGGACAGCCAAAACTACCTAATGAAACCCTATTTAAAAGCTAATAAAAAAAAGAAAGAAGGAAGGTAGGAAGGGAGGGAGGGAGGGAGGGAGGAAGGAAATGAAATGAAATTAGAACTTGGGGCTGGAGCAGTGGCTCAGAGGTTAAGAGCATTGACTGCTCTTCCTGAGGTCCTGAGTTCAATTCCCAGCAACCATCTGTAATGAGATCTGATGCCCTCTACTGGCCTATAGGACATAAGTAGGCAGAATACTGTATTCATAATAAATAAATAAGTCTTTTAAAAAAAGAAATTAGAACTTTAACAGCTATATCTTTCAAACTACATATATAAAGCATCGATACATGATACATTTTAATATAATTATATTCTTACATTTACATAAGTTATTAAATTCATGTTATAGTATTTCCTTGATAAAGATAGTTATAAAAAGATAATACATATAATTTACAAGCTATTTGTTCCTAGTTAGACATAATCCCAACAAATTTGCCACTCTAACTTCAAGGCTAACTAAAGTTAAAGTTACCTAAAGATAACAGTGTATGCAGACTAACAAACTGAAAGGCCTGGCCTCAATAGAAGAGTGATTATCTCTGCTTATCATATGGAGACTAGAGGTAAGCTGCCATGGACTAAGGTGTAGCTCACTAACCTATGTGTGAGGACACAGGTTCAATACCTAAAGCATTATCAAAATGACAATTAAAAAGCTAAGATGCATCACATGTTGCCAGTTTTAGGACAAATTGTCAAAAAAAAAAAAAAACCTTTTAATTCATTGTTATCCAATGAAAATTTAGTATGGACATTATTCCAAAGAGATGAAATTAGAAATCAAAACTTTATTTTAACAAAATCTTCAGGTGATTTGTGCACACATTCAAATTTGATGCCTTTGGTACAAAGAATTGAGGCAAACTGAATACTTTCTAGAAGTGCATGAGTTCCTCTGCTTTCCAACCACTCACACTCAGTTCTGTTTCGGGAGCTCCTTCCGCTCCTTCAGCCAATAGCTGCTGAGATACCAGCCCATTGAGGCGTGGTCTCTCCTTCTTTAAAAAAGCAGAAACTGCCCTCGGCTACCTCTCTGGCTTCCAGCTCTGCTCCCGGCTATGCTTCCGGCGACTAGGCTCCCTTCCTGATTGCACAGAGGGCTGTTAGCTGGGACGGTGATCTGTATGTTTTTCCCCTTTAAATAAATAACCATTCTATTAATCATAATTCCAAACTGGTGTGGGATTGTTTGTGACTTACACCTTCACAGTTCAGCCCTACCAACAACACACAGCGATCAACTGAAGATGACAGTACCTTGAGCACTTGGACTTGACCTTCTGTAGTGATCTCTGGCAGCAGCTCACAAAAGGACTGGCACAGACCTACTGCATACGTCTAAAATACAAGCAAAGGTCAGTATGTGTGTAAGAACACAGCTGAAATATAAATGAAAGGCTTTTTAACCTTTTATTCTACTAGGGAATTTATGCTAATGGTCTAAGCAAACAATTTCAATTAACATCCCTTTTAGGAAGAATGAAAGATTATAGCTAATAACTTTACTGATGCATTGATTTGTAAGTATGTGTTTACATATATAATGCAATTTCTGTGTTCAGTAACAGTGCAACTGGATGCTGATCAGACCCTCTCTGCAGTGGGGAATACTTATAAGGAAATAAAATTTTTACCCCCTAAAGTAACAAACAAAATCTGAACTTTGAAAAGGCACCTTCTTGATACCATACAAAACCATAAATTATATAATTATTAATAATGCAAAAGCTATTCCAACATACCTGTAAAAATTCTGTTGATGATAAAAAGATATAGCCATTGATGATCTTAAAGCAGGTTCTGAGATTCTCTGAACTTAGTTCTGCCAAAACAATAATTATTTTTTAAAAGAGCAAATTAACTAGCTGTTCAAAATATAAGTGAAGTGATGATTCATTTGAGTTAAAACTAAGTTGCTATAGCAACATGAAGCACTTGAGTTTGTTTTTAACCATGATTACTAATTTGATTTTGACTTTTTATGGTTCCTGTGGCAGCAAGCATGCAGCTTACCGTTTGCAAGGCAGCTGGATGGAAGCTCTAGGATAGAAGATCAGACAGGATTGATAATGTTTTACCATCAGAAAAATAAAATTTTCTATAAACAAGTGAAAGTGAAAAACTAAGTTTCAACAAGGATAGTGGCACACAATTTATAATTCTAGCACTCAAGAGGTTGAGGCAGGAGAACTAGCCTTAGTTCAATGCCAGCTTGAGCTAAGAAAAAAAACTAAACTAACTTACATACTTCTCTTTATAAATGTTTCTGACTATAATCTAGTCAGTATTTATAAGTTAGTCAGTATCTAAAAACTGGCAAACCCTGTAACAATGCTGTCTCTTTCACTAGTGAAAACAATTGGAAAGGTATTTCTTTCCTCTTTATTTCATTCAGAACAAAACTAGGAAACCATATGATCAGATTTTTCATTTCAAACCAAATTTATAGTCCAATCCTAGGTTTCCTGGTTTACAAAGAAAAGTATATAGAAGCCAATCACGTTCAATTCTTAGTGGGGAGAGCACTTTATGAAGCCATCATATGAAAAGGCTTCATCCTGTTCAGGAGATAGTTTAGGATAACAGGTCTGACTGACATTTTCACTCGTAGGTCAATAAAGTAGCATAGGGACTGTCCAGACTGGCACTACATAAACTCCCAAGTCTCAAAGTCAAGCTAAAGAAGCCCTTTACCAGAGGATAAAGGGAGTGGACAGAATACTTTCTTTCGTTCCCTACAATGAAAAAGACAAGCTTTTTCTCAGAAATCAAGAGTAAGTAACACTGACATTGCCTTTGGGAATGCTTGCATCTTACAGAGAAAAATAGCAAAGGGCTATTTATTGAAAAAAATTCTCGTTTATTGATTGAGAGTTCTGAGGAGGAATGAGGTATGGAAAGGGAGGATTGGAGTGGGGGAAAGGAATGACAGATGGCACTCTCTAGCCATCACAGTCATCTACCCACTCAAAGTTTCTACTTTAATTAACCAAAGCTCTGTGTCAGTTCACATCCACTAAAGTTTTCAAAGTAGCTTCTACTTTTCTGAACCAAAACTAGAACTTTTACTTCTAAAAAGATTTTTCAGTGTAAGAAAATTCTCAGCAAGGGGTCCACATTTGGGTATTTTCTACCTAAATATTCTCTAAGGACAATATTAAACAAAGTTTCAATAAAGCAATTAAAGATGTTTAATGGTGACTCTTAATGGAATTTCAGAGCTGGAGAGATAGCTTAGTAAGTAAACAGATTACTGTACAAGTATGAAGACCTAAGTCTGGATCCACACATCCTATAAAAAGCTAAGCATAGCAATGAATGTTTAATCTGTGTTGGGGAGGCAGAGCAGTAAGGATTTCAGAGACTTGCTGGCCAGGCAGTCTAGCTATCAGTGAGCTCTGAGCTGAGTAACAGCACCTTTCTCACACAAAAATAAAAGTGCTAACAAGATGGTGTAGGCATGTCCTACTCACTCCCAACACCAGAGCTCAGGTCCCAGCATAAAGCAGAGCATCTTGCAAATGCCTGTGACTCCAGACCCAAGGAATCTGACACCCTATTCTGGCCTGCATGCACACATGGGAACATGGATCCCACACATGCATGCCAACACATACTTATTTATACACACATAAATAAATATAGCCAAGAATGACAGAGGAAGACACCTGTTATAGCCCTCCAGCCTCCAAAGGTACATGTACAGGTGCATGCATCAGTACACACAAGCACACACCACACACATACACCAAAATAATTAAAAAATGATTTTTTAAAATAAAGGGTCAATAAACTGCTCTGTGTATAATTAATAAATATGTATAATTAAATATGCCATGAATTTAGGTGTGCAACTGAATTGGTAAACTCACTTACTAAGACAACTTTAAAATCAAAGTATTATTTTTAAGACATTTCAGGCTAGGGATGTATGTCAGTGGGAGACTGCACCACACCGATGAGTTCAAAGCTCTGCTTCAACATCCCCCACCACCACCAACAACAAAATAATGCAATTATATACTTAGTATAGTACCTACTCTTTACAAAAAGGTACTAATTTACTATTATTAATTACTATCAAAATAAATGTTGATATTGGAGAAAGGATCTACTTATCTCTCCAAAAGACTGAAAAAATAAGTACCTAGATTCCTCAGAGTCAAGGGTCAAATGTGATGTTTTGAAACTGGTTCTGAGGGAATAACAGCTCCAAGGAGAGCTGTACAGCATGCGTGAGGCCATGTGAGAATGACAGGGACGATACGCACATTAAGTGTCGGAATATTTAGCTAATCTGTAAGCAATGCGCCAGCAAACAATATATGTGACACTGACTTCAGTGCTTCCTTAGGTGAGACAGAAGTATGCACACAGCTCAGCTTGAATAACTTACAGCACAAACTATAATGAAAAACCAAAAAATGAGTTGAGTAAAACCATGGTATAGAGAAGCAGTTTCAGAATATATTCTTCAATCAGCATAAAGAGCAGTTAGCAAACAAAATTCTACAGGCAACGCTCAAGCTAAACTTGTAATTAGTTTATACCTTCATTTATATTGAATTTTTCCATAAAGCAATGTTATTTAGCATTTTTCTTTAAATCAATGGGAATTACTTTAAATATATATTTTTTTTTATAAAAGCACTATTGCTTGTCAATATATGCAACTTTTAAAATGGAAGGTATAACTATAAAGTCAGGAAAAATACTTCTAAGTTGTGGTCACATATAAACTCAGTTAAGATTTTAAAACATACCAAGAAGTGGTGACATGTTCTGAAAAATGCGAAGCAGTTCTTGTGTAACACAGGGGCTGTTCTCCAATGTCACTAACCTGGGGAAGAAAATAAAATTAATTCACTACTGACATCCACGTATACCATTACCACAACTCAAACCTAAAAACATTTCATATAGGGGACAATAAAAAGACTCAGAGGGTAAAGTACCTGCCACCAAGATAGCCAACTGTCACATGGTGCCCTCTGAACTTCCCAATCTTGTGTGCACATGCACCAATATAGGGGCCAGGGGACAACCAGGGTGTGATTCATCAGGTACTGGTCCCCTCTTTTATTTTTTCAGACATATTTTTTCATTGACCAAGAACTTATCAACTACCTAAGTTTGCTGGTCAGCAAGCCTACCCTGGACTCACACTCTCTCTCTCTCTCTCTCTCTCTCTCTCTCTCTCTCTCTCTCTCTCTCTCTCTCTCTCTCTCTCTCTCTCTCTCTGTGTGTGTGTGTGTGTGTGTGTGTATGTATGTATGTGTGTGTGTATTTCTACTCTTGTTTAAAATATTGCACCTATGCAGTTTACTTAACAATGTAATGTAAATTTGTGGTCCTTGAAAATTATTACAAACTATTTAGGATAATTAAGAAATACAGGTTAGTAGTTAGACATCTAACAATCAAATTTGTAGGCAAGATAGGTATATTTTCAATGTCAAGCTGATATATTTTAGATAGATGGTCTTTAAATACTTCAGAGACCTACACAATATGGAATTTAAGATGTTTTTAATAAGGTTTTTCAATGACAGTGAGATATATAGGCTCCTGGCAGCACCAATCTACTTCAAAAGAAGATGACAGGAATCAACGAATCTCCATATGGAATTTGCTTTCATTTGGCAAAATTAGCCACTGGGCAAGCAAATGCCTTTGCCTCGATTGTTGACAGTATGTGCTACCCAAACAGAAAAAGCAGGACACAAAATTAAGCAAGTACCAAACATTGCCAAGACAAGGTAGGATAGTCCTTCAAAATTTGTATTTCACAGAAAAGTCTGTCAGATATTCTAGGACTGAAGGTCAAAATAGGATGTCCCAATGTTACAAAGGAAACTTGGGTGACTGTTCAGGCAACAAAATGTTTCTGTTGTTTCTATAGTTTTAGAATTTGTTTGCTCTGCACTTTCTGTATACTTGGGTTAGATTATATCCTTCCCAGGTCTTTGATAGGGTTAAAGACTGCATAGTTATAGTTACAGTTTTCCTTGTTACCAAATTCAAATAGAAATTTACACAGATAATGTAAAGTTTATAAGGTTAAAAAAATATAAAAGCTTAAGCTGTTTACCTAAAAGGATGTTTTAAGGTCTAGAAAAGATATTTTTAGGATGGTGATAAAAGGTGGTTTAGGTACAAAACTATAGATTAATCCAGACAGAAGATATGATACAGTGTTTTCTCCAAAATTCCCAAATACAAATGGCCTGAACATTGTAAATGCATTTATTTGAATTACGATGTTAAGAGCTGAAACCTTTCTTTTTTATCTATATAAAAAGGGGAAAATGTTGTGGGATATTTATATACTATATGAAAATATATTGCTGTGATTGGTTAATAAAAAACTAACTCACTAAAAGGCAGAGAGAATATCCAAATTAACAAAATCAGAAACAAAAGGAGGGATCTAACAACAGACACCAAGGAAATACAAAAAGTCATTAGGTCATACTTCAAAAACCTGCATAACACAAAATTGGAAAACATAAAAGAAATGTACAATTTTCCTGATAGATACCACTTATCAAAATTAAATCAAGATCAGATAAACAATTTAAATAGACCTATGACTCCAATGGAAACAGTCATTAAAAGTATCCCAACCCAAGGCCAGATGGTTTTACCACAGAATTATACCAGACCTCAAAGAAGAGCTAATACCAATACTCTTCAAATTATTCCACAGAAACAGAAGGAACACTGCCAAATTCACTTATGTGGCCACAGTTACCCTGATACCCAAACCACACAAAGACTCAACAAAGAAAATAAATTACAGACCAATTTCATTCATGAACATAAATGCAAATATTCTCAATAAAATATCCCAAACTGAGTCCAAGAACACACATCAAAAAGGTTATCTACCATGAAAACACCAACACAAAACAACTAAATATTTTGATAAAGTCAAGAAAGCAAAACAATGCGAGGCAACTAACAAGTTAAAAGGGTACATGTATGTAAGAGTCAACATTTTTTTTTTAATTTTTTTTTGGTTTTTCGAGACAGGGTTTCTCTGTGGCTTTGGAGCCTGTCCTGGAACTAGCTCTTGTAGACCAGGCTGGTCTCGAACTCACAGAGATCCGCCTGCCTCTGCCTCCCGAGTGCTGGGATTAAAGGTGTGCGCCACCACCGCCCGGCAAGAGTCAACATTTTTATGTCATCGTTGTAGTGGTAGTTTGAATGTACTGCTAAAATGGGACTATGGACATAAAAATTCAGAGTAAGTTTAAAGAACTTACAAGCCATGTGTCATAACAGTAATGATAAATTCAGACCTTAATCACATGCTTTAACACCTGCAAACACAAATAATAATGTCGGGACACAGAAGTGACTGAAACACAGCACTAAAATAAAAATAGGACAGTATGTACTAAAGCTCATGGAATAAAGTAATAACTAATACTCCAAGATGAATTTGCAGCTTCAGCTGGAGCTCAGTTCCTAGCATCCACATCAAATAGCACACAATTCCTTGTACTTTTAGCTCCTGGTCTAACTGATACTCTCTTCTGGTCTCTATAGGCATTAAAACACACACAGAGACACTACATTTAACATAATTTAAATAATATTCACAGTAGATTATTTTCTTTAATTCAAAATCAAAATTATTAAGTATACATAGCCTTATACGTTAGAAACCATCTGAAGATACCACTAAAACTATAAATGGGTCACCAAACCCAAAACATGGCTCTATTTCCACTTTATTATACTTAATTCTTCAAATGTCCAAAGAGTAAATATCATTTTTTATTTATTTCTTTTTTAATGTATGAATGAATTATTTCTTGCATGTATGTCTGCGCACCATGTGTTGGTTTTGGTGCCTGCAGTGGCCAGAAAAGGATATTGGATCTCCTAGAATTCGGGTTACAGAAGGTTGTGAGCCACCATGTGGCTGCTGGAAGTCTGATCCCAATTTTCTATAAGAACAACCTGTGCTCTCAACCAGTGAGCCATTTCTCCTACCACAAAATTAATATCATCTTACAAATCCATGTAAAGAAATTTATTTTTAATTATTAGATGGGTAATTTAAGTAAAACTGATATATATGCAAGCAGCATAACAGTATACATCATAGATCCAGTTCACTGAAAAACGCAGGAGTAGAATAAAGGCCAAAAACTGGGAAAACTTTAAAGTATACTAAAAGTGAAAATTCCTCCCCAAGAAAATAGTGTTATTTTTGGAAGTCAAAGTTTTTCTGAAATAGTCTTATAGGAAAACAATCTCAAGTATATGGGGGGAAAAAAGCAATAGATAATTTTGATGTATTATATTGTTTTTTGTTATTTGTTTGTTTGTTTGTTTGTTTTTGTTTTTCAGACAGGGTTTCTCTGTAGCTTTGGAACCTGTCCTGGAACTAGCTCTTGTAAACCCGACTGGCCTCGAACTCACAGAGATCCCCCTGCCTCTGCCTCCCGAGTGCTGGTATTAAAGGTGTGGGCCACCACCACCGCACAGATAATTTACTATGCTTTTAAATAAAGACAATATTAAACTTAATGTTATATAGTTGACAACACCCACTGTTTATAGTGTTCATTACTCTATTTCCTGAAAGGCATAATAAAGCAAAACCAAACAAAAGTCTTTTCATACATAGCCTTTTGTTTCAATTTTGTTTAAAAGTAACTTATAGCTACTAAGAAAAATAAGAGAGGTCTGGGGCCAGCTCAGAAAAAGCATGTTTGCTAACATCCAGGAGGCTCTAGGTTCAATCCCCAGTGGAGGAAAGAATGGGTCAACTGGCAGTTAGTGCCTAGAATAAGAGCCAAATTTTACTAGAGTTTTGTAACTTCTTCTTCCCACGCTTCTTGAAGCTCTTATTTTAGGACATAACTGCCACCTGACCATGCTGCATATTTTAGTGAGAAAACACAAGGCATCAAATGAATCACACTATAAAATTTGGAAATCTGTATTTCAATTGCCAGTCAAAATGAAGTACACCTGCTGCTGTTAAAATTCAACCCTGTCACTTAAGATCTGATGGCCAAAACTTCACGCCTCCTTCAATGACTCCAAAACAAGCAGCACCACTCATTCTAGATGCGCCTTTCCCATGTCAGATTACATTCCAAATGGCTGTAACAGTATAAAGCCTCCCACAAGCTGTCAGCACTCACAGCCGGCACTACTTCTTGTCATTCATTCTTCCATCTACTAATTCTAATCTGTTGCTACCACCCCAAATCCATGTGGACAAATTCACTTCCTAGTCAATCTTATATTCACAGGGTTTAGAAGCTACACTGAAAGCTAAGCCCTCGTCTTCTTAGACTAATTGATGCTGTGGTAGGACTTGTTATGGCACTTGAATCTATCTGATTCCAAATATGAGTGTAAGTGCAATGGTCTGTCTTCCTGTCCCTTTAACAGGTAAGCCCCACTCTCTCCCTCCCCAGGCAAGAGAATCTTCCTTTGGCTTCCAGCCTGAGCTTTTTTTTTCCCCTGAAGCTGCACCTTCTGCCTCACTCCTTTTTCCCCATTTCTCCCCTTCCTTCTCTCCTCCCCACCCCCTCTCCCTCTCTCTGCTCTTCCCCTTTCTTCCCTTCCCTCTTTCCCTTCCCCTCTATAACCCACTAAATAAATATCTAACCTCACTCTGCATGGAGTGCCTATCTGTCTCTGTCTCTCACCCGCTGAGACTCCTCATGGGACTAGCTGCCCCTTGTGGCCTGTGGACCCCTTGGGAAACAGCAGCATTTTACTTTTACCATAACAGTAAGTCCATTAAGAAAAATGTATTATTCAAAAAAAAACTACACTCATTCTTTACCCAGAAAAAATTAACAATTTTTACATTAAAAAAAAAAAAAACTTGGACATAAGGGTTCATGTCTGTAATTGTAGCACTTAGGGAGGTAAGGTAAGGGAATTGCTGTGATCAGAGGCCAATTTGGACTTTATAAAGTAATGTCTAGGATAGCTTGGGCTACAGAAAAATAATTATCACAATTTTTTCATTTACATATAACGAGACTATAATTAAAAGAACCATGCAATGTATTATTTTTTATAAAATTAATTGAAAACTTGCACATCAAAAACTCATATATACTTAACAAACATGTTAAGTATGTAACACTGAGCCATGCTTGGTGGTGGAAGCTATACTCTCAGGTACTCAGGAGAGGGCTAAGTCAAGAGGACTGCGAGCGCTCAGGTACTAAGTAAGAGTATTATACATGCTCAGGTATTAGTTCAGGGTCACCCTGAGCTAGGCAGACTTTCCTAGAGTGAGAACTTATCTCAAAAACATAAAACTAAAAGTCAAAGAAAGCTGCAAATGTATCTCTGGTAGAATACTTAATCTAGCACATGCAAGGCCCTAGGTTCAATCTTTATTACCACAAACAAAAATGTTTATAACAAAATTCTGAAGCTACGCCCTTATAATATTTTAAGTTTCTCTAATATATATCATATAGATCTACAAGTTTATTTTTAAAATGTACTTGTGTAACAGAAATTAATATTTTAATTTTTAATTATAATCTGGAGCAGGTATTGACAATTATAATCTGGAGCAGGTCGCGGGGGTAAACTCAACCTACACCCTATTTTCTATAATGACATTTATCTACTTGATTACATACTGGATGACTGCTCTGACACTGAAACAGAATGAAACAGCTGCAACACATCTGAAACATGTGACATATCACTATCTACCTTTGTGCAAAAAAAAAAAAAAAAATTGCCAGTTCTGACCTGGAGCAATCCACCCTTAAACAAATACAAATCTAGGAACTAACAGATTTCTATAACTTTCTGATTCAGAACCACTATCTAAATCATCAGTTTTCAACATGGGATGGAGGAAGGGTTTATATGGAAGCAGGGAAGTATATATATCTTAATTAAGGGAGCCATTTTAGAGTTGGTAAGAGACTTGACTCTAGAGGTGTTCCCAGGTGTCCATGGAGATGTCCCCAGCTAGTTCCTTGGGCAGCTGAGGATAGGGAACCTGAAATGGCCCTATCCTATAGCCATACTGATGAATATCTTGCATATCACCATAGAACCTTCATCTGGCAATGGATGGAGTTAGAGACAGAGACCCACAGTGGAGCACTGGACTGAGCTCCCAAGGTCCAAATGAGAAGCTGAAAGAGGGGAGAACATGAGCAAGGAAGTCAAGACCGCGAGGGGTGCACCCACCCACTGAGATGGTGGGGCTGATCTAATGGGAGCTCACCAAGGCCAGCTGGACTGGGACTGATGGAGCATGTGATCAAACCGGACTCTCTGAACATGGCAGACAATGAGGGCTGACTGAGAAGCCAAGGACAATGGCACTGGGTTTTGATTCTACTCCATGTACTGGCTTTGTGGGAGCCTAGTCTGTTTGGATGCTCACCTTCCTAGACCTGGATGGAGGGGGGAGGACCTTGGACTTCCCACAGGGCAGGGAACCCTGACTGCTCTTTGGTCTGGAGAGGGAGGGGAAGGGGAGAAGGAGGGAAGAGGGGGAGAGAAATGGGAGAAGGGGAGAAGGTGGAAATTTTTAATTAAAAAACAAGAAAAAAATTTTAAAAAAGGAAACAATTGGAGCATAACAATTTATTATACTTATTTTTAAATGCTGAGTATTCAAAGCCTGTTACATGACCTCTACTCTACTGGAACACAAGTAGAGAAGAAGGCAGTAGTATGAAAATCCAAAGTATCGCGTTTTCCTCTTACCATAATTCTAGGCCATCTTCCAGAAGATAGACATGAGGAGGCTGGGAAACATCTGTACTCAGCTGGATAACTGGGAGCAGGAAAGGGTACAGGTTCTTGCTGTCTGCTCCTAAACCCTATAGGAAGTATAAATACAACTTATGATAAGACATTCCAAGACCCTTCACACCACTAATTACTTGCCTCAGAAAACAATGTATATAAGAAAGAGTCTTTTAGGATAGTCTTCATTATAAATACTAGCAAACAAAGTTCTATTTATTATTAAAAAGTTAAAAAATCAAAATATTATCATTCTATCTAAATGGCAATCTATATATCTATATATAGATATAGATATAGATATATAAAATCTATCTATATGTGAGTGTGTGTGTGTGTGTGTGTGTGTATGAACCAATGTTCTATGCATCTGTGCCTTTTAAGAAATTCTACGTACAGGTTGAGTTTTCCTTATCTGAAATGCTTAAAAAGAAAAGATTAAGATTTTGGATTTCATTTTCTAGAATGTTTACAAATACATAATAAATACCTTGAGAATGGATCCCAAATCTAAATATAAAATTCATTTATAATTCATATACACCTTGTCCATATAGCCTGAAGGTAACTCAATACAGTGCTATAGTGTATCTCTACTGCTCAAAAGGCAATTGGGAATTCTCTACTTGTGGTATCAAGTCAGTGCCAAACTTTACTGTTTTGGAGCATTCTGAACTAGAGTAGAAAAGTTTAACGCATGTAAAAATATTTGTTTTCCCCATGCTATAACTATGGAAAGGGTAGTAATATTGCTATTTTAAACTATATAAACACTTTCAGCTAAAAACCAAACATGAAATGAGCCGAGCTGAGATTGGTCATTGCTATCACAGCACATGCATATCTACAATACTAAGCAGGCATTAAAAAAAAATCACATAGTAAGAAAGAAAAAAGAAAAATTTTCAAAATTACAAATTGACTTAAAGAGACAAAAAATTTATATAACAATTCCTCAGCAAAAAATTTTTAAAGATACCCATGATCCTGTATATTTAGCAGATACATAAAAATGTCTCCAAGAGACAATTGACAGAATTGTCAAAACCAGTTAGGAGAAAAAGAAGAGGATACTGAGGAAGAGGGCAGAAAGATTTTTTTGTATGTTTTCTAAGTGCAGATATTATTTTTCACAAAGAATTTATATTGTATGTTTAAAGCATCTAGAACACAAAGATGGAAGAAAAAATAGTTGAACCTAAAATTGTAGTTTTCCTGTTACTCTCCTGAGACAGTGGTTACCTCACAGTTGAAATACTTTACAGCAAACAAAAACGACTTTTGATGGGAAAATAAAAATCAATCTCTAAATCATAATAAATCCAGAAAGGAAATATCAAATACCATACTTGGGAAATCTTTTTAAATGTCAATACAATTTAAAGGAAATTAAAATGCCATAAACCAAACACACACACCCCTCGCTCTCAGTCCTGTTTGCTTTTGATTTTGTTTCAGGAGACTGAGCTTGACTATAAGGCCCTGGCTGGCCTCATAGTTACTATGTTACTATACAAGTTCATAAGTAAAACTCATCAGCTATTAAGCAAGCTATTAGAAGTGATAAAGAAAGGAAATCATATTGTAACATTATTATAGATAATGTAAGGGGAACGTAACTATCTTTGCAATTTACTGTGAAACTTCTTTTTTTCAACTTAAGAAGAGAAAGCAAGGTACAGTGGTATGTGTCTATAATCCAAGCACTTGAGAGGTGGAGGCAAAAGGGTCAGGAGTACAAGATCATGCTAGGTAAGTTCAAGGTCATCCTAGAGTACAGGAGAACCTGTACAGAGAAGGAGAGAGAATGTGAATGAATGCACCCTACTGATACTCAGCCAGCTGAGCACACTATTTGGACATGTATTTTCTCCAAACTCAGTTTTGAAGTTCACTCAAATGACTGAAGGATATAATAGTCTAGAAGGTATCCTGACCACTAGTGCCAAACCAACCCATTGTATTATAAAGGAAAAGTTCCTTTTCATACATTCTCTTCCTCAGGTGACATGAACAACTGTACACCAGTAATAAAATACATCACTGCCCCTTCTGGTTCCTCCTTGTTCCCAATCCACATCTGCACAATAATGCTTTTCAAATTGTTTCTCTTCGTGCTTTGGATTTAATTCCAGCCCCGATTCTCCAAACCATTCGAAACCAGTGTCCCCAGTATTGTGCTGGGTTTTATTTTTTGCCTTTTAAAGTTCACTGTCCAACTACACTAGCCATGTTGTCACCATGCTGACATCTGAATAAGGCTGATGACTCACAGACTGGACAAAATAAAGAAACAGTACAGGATTTTTAAAATGACCTACAACCATAAACACAAGGAGAATGTTGAAGAGATAAAAGTAATCCAGTTTGAAGGTGAGAAGTTAAACAGCAACTGACTTAACAACACTAGAAACCAAAGCTCAAATTAAATATAAAAGGGGGCGGGAGGGGGGGGACAAGATGGCTCGCTGGATAAAGATGTTTGCCGCCAAACCTAAAGGCCATGATCAATCCCTGGGATTCACACAGTACAAGAGAACTGATTCCCAGAAATAGTTATCTCATCTCTACATGTATATTGTAACACACAAACACGTATACTTACTTGCAATTTTAAATAAAATAAAATACATAGAAAAGGGAAGAAGACAGAATGTAGCCTGATTTACATGACTAAACCATTTCCCTACTCCCCCGTATGACTCCGTAACTGGTAGTACCATGCATTTTTCAGAAGCATGCATATGTTTAGAGATTTAAGAAGTGAAGGAAAATATGCTAATAAGATAATTTTGGACGTTTAAAAATAGAATAAACAAAAACTTGTTTTGTTTGAAAAATGACATAATAAAATCTAATATTGTATATGCCAATTAAAAGTATTTAAGGTAAAATTAAAAAGGAAAGGAAGAAAGGAAGGAAAGTAGGCGGCGAGTAATGCAAAGAACTCATCCGCACACATAAGCACATAAAGAACAGATTGTTCTCCAAGCAAGCACAAACAGGCTACAAGTCAGCAAGTTCCCATATACACACTCCCTCCCTCCACTCAGCTGTGGAGTGCCCCCTCTCTGCATACAGACAAAACACTAATACTCCTTCAAGTTGGAAGTGCTTACAGATGCACTGTGCTTTGTGTAAGCACATAAGCAAACAGCAAAGGGTCAACAGATATGATTAAAACAGCTAACATTAAAAAATACATGTGAAACAACTAGAAAACAGTATCTTAAAGGAAACAAATCAAACAGAATAAGAGCCTGGAAAACCTATCATGTAAAACAATAATAGTAACTCTGAAGTTACAAAACAAAGACAAACTGAAATAACAAAAGGATTACTCAATAAGATTTAAAAAAAAAAAAAGACCATCAAGGAATGGGGAGACAGCTTAGCACTGGCTGCTCTTCTAGAGGACCTGTTTCAATTCCCAGACCCCCATAACAGTTTTCAACTGTAACTCAGTTACAGGGGATCCAATGTCCTCTATTGGCCTTCCTGGACACTAGGAATGCATGTGGTACACAGATGCATACAGGCAAAACAGCCACAGACAAAATATATTACTGAAGTTCAAGGAAGAAATTTGGAGGCCCACAGAAGGGGATCCATTCCACTTTGACTAAAGGTCAGAGAGTTCACATCTATTCTTGTTCCTTCAAAGTTATGTGACAGGATGATTGACCTAAGGTGCAGCTACAGATGTCCTGCCTAGGATGTTTTGACCTAGGTTATGGTTACCAGGTGTTCTGAAATGAAAGGAGGTAATTATGTTTGCTTGTTCTTTGTATCATGAAGTCTTGTGCCCTCCACATCTTGACTGGGGTATAGAAGCACTTTAAGTAATAAACTTGGGGTGGACCACAGTGCTCACTGGATGCCCTCCCCACTCTATCTGTTGTCTCTTCTCTATTTCTTTACTCAATCCTCACTCTTCCCTCTAAGTACAGATAGACAAGTCTGCCAAACTGGACAAACAGCACCCAATGAGGGGCTTGGATACACAAGAAAGTGAAGGCCACTGATAAAGGAACACTACAGGTGTAACATGAAAATGAAGGTGCAGTGAGTAACTTGGGAATAAAATTGTAAATAAAAATGTATAAACATGGGGCTGAAAAATAGTAGTCAGGTGTTCGTAGATTTCATTCATTCATCATGTATGCCCTGGTAATGCTTACATATGCATGGGCAGCCCATTTATGGCAGTTCTCCAGTTGTTTCTATCCTGGGCAGTCCTAGATACATGTGTTATGTCATACCCAAGGTTCCAAGTTTTCCTTTACGCTGTCTATCCAGCTTTTTTTTTTTGCCTTCCTCTTTACCTTATCCCATGCACTCTTCTAAGCAGTGCTATATTTGGATATTTGCCATCATTCGCTCTCATAATATGGCTGAAATATATCAAGCACTGTTGCCATATCCTGTAGTTTACTTCAGTCTGTAGGTAGAAATGTTTCTTAATGTCATCATTGCATAGCCTATCTCTTTGTGTGATGCCTAGAATCCTCCTGAGACATGTCATCTGGAACATTCAACTGCTTTTCTGAGGAGCATTTTATTGTCTAGGTTTCGGAGTTGTAAAGAAGGCAGCTAAAGACAAGTGTCTCATATACCTGTAATTTTGTTGTTGTTATGTATCTTGCTGAACACACGTTTCCTAGTCCCTGAATGTAGTCCTTGCTATTCCTATCCACATCTTGAGGTCTGAAATAGTTCCCTCCTTTGAACTAAGGTTTCCTCCCAGATAGACAAAGTTGACTGTTTACTTGAGGTTCTGATTCTTTATTACAATGTTAAAATCCTTGTAAGCCCTTCCCAAGTGTTGTATCTCAGTCTTCTTTATGTTTGTAGATTTGTTTGGGGTATATTTTGACAGCCAGAAGAGCTCAGGTAGAGCAGCAACAGGTAAAGAAACTTTTAGAGTCTGTATTTGGGGGGGGGGGGGGGGGGTGGAGTATTTCAAACAGGGTTTCTCTATGTAATAATCCTAGCTGTTCTGGAACTAGCTTGTAGCTCTGGAACTTGTAGACCAGGCTACAAGTGACTGACGATGATCCGTTTGCCTCTGCCTCCCAAGTGCTGGGATTAAAGGCATGTGCCACCACCACTTGGCTGAGTTTGTAAATATTTTAAACTTCCCGCTCCCTCTCCCGGACAGCCACTGCCTTTTTAGGTCTACTCCTCTGCTATGGGAAATGAAAGTGGCCAGGCCCACCCACACGAGCTCTAAGTGAGCAAAGTATGTAGGTGCTGCAGTCTTGGGACCACTACAATGGAAGTCACCCACACACCTCTGTTGAAGCTAAGTTTGCCAGCCACCACAACCACTGGTGGGACTTCTAAGGCCCCCAGGAACCTCTGCTGCCACAGCTGATGGCGGGTCTCAAGGTCCCCAACAGCCGGGCAGTAGAGAGCACTGCTGTTCCACTCTGTTGTGTGGCCCCTCCACAAGCCTACAGAAAAGAAATCAGCAGGTGAATTTTGATGTGGAAGGGTATGCCCAAGTTAGTGCAGCTGCCAAAATAGGAAGGCCTGGAATAAACTTCTGTCTCCTGGAAAGCAGACTGAGGACTTATCTACAATATGGCAGAGACCTGACGAGTTGTTTTCCGACTTTGCCTCTAGGTTAATGCAAACAATAGACAGGTTAACTGGAATTCTCCTATTTTTGTGATTAAAAAGAAATCTGGAAAATGGAGATTAATACAAGATTGTCAAAAAGTTAATGAGATCATACAGAAAATAAGAGCTTTACAGCCTGGACTGCCTTCTCCTATAGCCATAACAAAAGATACGTATAAGATTATCTTAGATTTAAAGGATTATTTTTATACCATCCCTTTGGCTCCACAAGATTGTCATAGATTTGCATTTAGTATTCCATCAGTTAATTTCAAAGAGCCCATGAGAAGATATCATTGGAGGGTCTTGCAGAAGGTCATAACTAATTGTACAACATTGTGGCAAAAGGTATGAATCTTGGTTTATTGATACAAATTTAAGGTCAATTTTGTTATATGTATATGTATTTCTGATCTTGATTAAGATGTTGTGATTGTGTAGTTCATTTAAAAATGTAATGTATAATTAAGAAATATAGGTTAATAATCATCTATAATAGTCAAGCTTGTAGTCATGTTAGTTAGATTTTCCAGATGTATAGAGATCTGTTTCAGTTAGACAGGTATTCTTCATAATCTTTCAAAGACTACAGAATATGACATTTAAAATGTTTTAAAATTTTAGAGCTTTTCATGACAGTGAGACACATCTGCTCCTGGCAGCACCAATTACTTTGAGAGGAAGATGGGTATCAAAGAGGCTCCTTAGTCATTTGGGCAAGAAACTGCTCTTGCCTAAACTGCTGAACTGGACATGCAGTAACCTGCAGAAAAATGACTACTGAACTTGCCTAAAGATGAGATGATCCTTCAGGGTTCCTGCTTCATGAAAGACTCTGCAAGGCATTCTGAAGGACACAGAAGAAAGTGACTGAACTGTCTTTGAAATTTCCTGCTTCATGGAAAAGTCTGCCAGATACTATGGGCCTGTAGGCTGAAGGTGGATGCCCCAATGGTATACAAAAACTTTGGGTGGCCGGGCGGTGGTGGCGCACGCCTTTAATCCCAGCACTCGGGAGGCAGAGGCAGGCGGATCTCTGTGAGTTCGAGACCAGCCTGGTCTACAAGAGCTAGCTCCAGGACAGGCTCTAAAGCCACAGAGAAACCCTGTCTCGAAAAACCAAAAAAAAAAAAAAAAAAACTTTGGGTGACTGTCCAGGCAGTGAGATGTCGCTGTCAATTCTAGAGTTTTGGAAGTTGCTTACAATGTACTTCCTGTTTACTTAAGTAATATTATATCCTTCTGGAGTCTTTGATGGAGTTGAAGAATAGATAGATAGTTATAGTTTTCCTTAGTTATGATAAAAGATAAAGTAGATATAAGTATTGTAACTGTAATTCTTGCTTAATAACTGTTTTTGCTATATGTAATTTTACTATGTTAAAGTTTAATCCTTCCTTTTTGTTTAAACAGAAAAGGGGAAATGATGTAAGAGGTCCTTCTGTCTTTGTGTTGCTTTCATTGGTTAATAAAGAAACTGCTTTGGACCTGTTGATAGGGCAGAACTTAGGTAGGCGGGGGGAAAATTAAACAGAATGCTAAGAGAAAGAAGGCAGAGTCAAAGAGATGCCATGGATCTGCCGGAGACAGACACTGGGAATTTTATCCGGCAAGCCACTGCAACGCAGCGATACATAAATTAATAGAAATGGGTTAAATTAAGATGTAAAAATTAACCAATAAAAAATTAGAGCTAATGGGCAAAAAAAATATTTGTGGCTCAAGCTATAAAAAATAAGAGAACAATTTCTACAAGTTCTTATTATCCATTAAATGGATGATACCTTGCTTGTCCATAAAAATAAAGGAGTTTGCTTGCAACATACGGAGCCTTGCCCATGCAGGGTTAATAACTGATCCAGAGAAAGTGCAGAGGCAGCTGCCTTTCCAGTATTTAGGACATACTTTGTATCCTAAAGAAATTAAGCCTCAAAAATTGGAAATTAAAAAATGATAACTTACAAACTTTGAATGATTTTCAGAAATTATTGGGGAATATTCAATAGCTACGGCCCTACTTAAAATTGTTCACAGGAGATCTGTAGCCCTCAGTGAGATTAAGGGAAGCAGTGATCTTAGTTACCCCTAGACATCCTACTGAAGCTGCCAAACAAGTGCTGGCTCAGGTGGAGCAGGCACTCTAACATCATCAAGTACACTATACTGACTATGCGAAACATGGGAGAGCTATGTGCTTCCTTCACGACAGTCTCCAATTGATGTGTTTAGGCAAAATGGCCCATTATTGTGGTTGCACCTGACTGTTTCCCCAGCCAAAGTATCAAACCCTTATTATGAAGCAGTAGCTTGTCTAGTACAGAAAAGCCGGATAGAATCTGGGCAATATTTTCATAAAGAACCTAATGTGATCAATGTTCCTTATACTAAACAAGTTAATTGGTTATTTCAAAATGATTCTTGCCAATTCCTCTGGGAAATTTTTGGGTAAAATTGATGATCATTTTCCAGCTGATCAACTGCTGCAATTTGCACAAGTACATGCTTTATATTCCCTATAACTGTAATAAAAGATTCTATAAAAGATATGCTGGTTTCTACAGATGGAAGAGCTAGCTGCTTATACTGTTAATAGTAAAGGTTATGTGGTACAAACAGACCCAGCTTCAGCTCAAGTAGAATTACAAGCAGTAGCTATGGTTTTCCAGTTTTTAGTAAATATATAGTTCATTTAAATTTTTCTTTTCTTTTTCTTTTTTTTTTTTTTTTTTTTGAGATCAGGTTTCTCTGTAGCTTTGGAGCCTATCCTGGAACTATCTCTGTAGACCAGGCTGGCCTAACTCACAGAGATCCGTCTGCTTCTGCCTCCCAAGTGCTGGAATTAAAGGCGTGCACCACCTCTAACCAGCTTCATTTAATTTGTATACTGATAGTCATTATATTTTTAGAGCTCTTCAAGTCAAGAAAACTGTCCCCTGCATTGGAATTAGTAATAGTCAAGTTAGAATACTGTTTCAGCAAAATCACGAAGCCATTTATCAAAGAAAATTACCATACTTTGTGGGTCATATTAGAGCTCATACCAAGCTTCCTGACCCACTGGCAGATGGTAATGAGTCAGCTGATAAATTAACAAGAATGGTCACTTTATCCTAAGTAGAACTAGCTCAACAGTCACATGCCCTTTGTCATCAGAATAGCAGAAGCTTAAGAAAACATTTTGGCCTTACAAGAAAAATTGCTGGGCACATCGTTAAGCAATGTGATATATGCCCACAGTGTTTACCTGTGCCTACATTACAGGTAAATTCTTGAGGCCATCTTCCTAATCACTTATGGCAAATGGATTTTAGTCATTAACAGAATTTGGCAAATTAAGATAAGTGCATGTGACATATCTTATGATACATATTCAGGTTTCTTGATGGCCACTGCACAAACTGGAGAAGCCAATGAGCATGTGAAAACTCACTGCTTAAAATGTTTTTCATATATGGGAATTCCCAAAATTATAAAAACAGATAATAGATCTGGATATATTAGTAAAACATTTCAGCAATTTTGATCTCCATGGAATGTTGAGCATAAAATAGGCATTCCTTATAATCCTCAAGGACAAGGAATTGCGTAGTGTGTCCATGGCTCCTTGAATAGACAACTTCAAAAAACAAATAAGGGGGAGCCATACCCCTGGTAACCACATAATGCATTGAATCATCCCCTTTTTACTCTAAATTTCTTGAATGTGAACGTCCACAAGCAATCTGCCACGGATAAATTTTGGCATGATGGCACCAAAGTGACTTTTGCTAAAATCAAATGAAAAGATCCTTACACTGGATTATGGAAAGAACCCGACCCTGTTTTCATACAGGGTCAAGGGCATGTACTTTTCCACAGGAAGAAAATGAAGCTCGATATCTTCCTAAATGTTTGGTGCAGTGTGTGGAACAGAGGAATACCAGCCCTGATGACACTGTAGCTGCTGAGGCCTTCTTGGAAGAATTGGAGTGAGATTTGCTGAACCTACGTTCCTGACCCTCCGATGTCATCATTCTGCAGTCTGAGAAGGGAAGGATATTAGGACGGCAGTTAATGATTCCCAGATTCTGGTGAACCTGATGCATAGACCACCCAGACCCCTGTTAGTTTTATTAGTCTGGATCTGGCTGAGGAATGCTGAGGAATGTTTGGCCATGTAGCTACACTATACCTTGGGATGCAGAGGTTAACTTTGCCTATGTAATGTTCATCTGAGGTTGAAATGGAGAATTAGGACCTCAAAAATTTCCCCTCTGTGGAAAAGAGACTCATTGAAGCAATCACTGTTTTGGAGGCAATGTGCTACTAAAACCTCTCAATGGTATATGAAAAGGAGTAGAATAAAGGTTTTGCTGCTGGTGTTAGGAACTCAGGGATTGTAGCAGCTCAAACATATCTTTAGAAGTTGGTAGTAGCAATGTAATTAGACTTTAGGAGAGGAAAAAGATTAATACCTCAACCATCACAAAAACATTTCCTTTGATTATAATGAAGTTATCAGAGTTGTAATTTGATCAACTGTTAATTTTCATAATAGAATTATGGTATTGACCTGTTAATGTTTGTAACCACTTCTGTTCACTATAAAAATGCTACTGATTGGAAAAAAGGTTAGTGCTCACATCCAGAGAATTTTGCATTAGATTTAATAAGACAAATATGGATTTTGATGCAACTAAAACTGCTAGAACTCTCCTAGACCAATTTAAACTATTCTATATTGGTCATCCATTACTCTTTACTAGGAGGTACCGTAGCCACAGGAGCGCATATACTGACAGGCATTAACTGCTTGCCTATGGTTATCAAGTTGCTTGTGGACTCTCGAGAAGTTGGCTCAAATGTACATGGCATCAAGTTACATACTTTCCCTCTATAAACAGAGGCTGGTAGTCAATGACAGGTAAGATCTTTATTCCTCCAGTCAACCTATTAACAGGACATACATGGTGAAATATGTGTATCAATTACAGGTAAGCCTGGAAGAAGACACCTAAAACAGGCAGAGTCATCGGTCCTAAGACAGAAGCATAGGCATCAATAATTAAATTTTAAAAAGAGAACTATAGAGGCCCACCAAAAGTGGGCAAGATCCCGAGTCCACAAATCTTGAACACTTCACACCCCACACTCCACTGAGTTCCTTTCTCTTCCCCCTTATATTTCTCTCTCCACCCAGCCATACTGCTCCTGTCTCCCAACCCTAGAGATGGGATTAAAGACATGTGATTGCAAGTGCTGGGATCTTCTTTGTCTGAGCTCTGTTTCTCTTTTAAACAGATTTAATCTTGTGTAGTCCAGGATGGTCTTGAACTAACAGAAATCCGTCTGCCTCTGTCTCCCAAGTCCTGGGATTAAAGGTGTGTGCTACCACTTCCTGACCTGTATGGCTAACTAATATTACTGCTTTGCCCTCTTATCTTTAGGCAAGCTTTATCCATTAAAACACAAATAATATACCACTATAAATTAAACAACAAGCTGAATGAATTGGGAAACAGACTCATCTCTTAAACCTCCAAGTGGAAAAACCTAGCCTGACAAACAGAAAATTCAGCTATAGTATACTAGGCTTCTGACCCTTAAAAACTGTAAGTCAATCAGTGAGTGAATTTTAAACCATCATGACTTGCCTACAGGTCAACCTCATGAACGTATAAATCTCCCTCTTCTTTGGTGACTATCAAGCTGACAAAAAACCAACATACAGAGCAATGAAACTTGTGTACTAAAGAACAAAAATTAATATGGGTATTAATTTTTTAACGAAGATTAAAAGAACTCTGTCAACCCCACTGGGATCTAGAATCACGTAAGGCAGTGGTTCTCAACCTATGGATTACAGTCCCCTCATGTGTTACCTAAGACAATCTGCATATCAGATATTTACATTACAAATTAAAATAGTAGCAAAATTACATTATGAAGTAACAAAAAAAGTTTATGGTTGGGGTCACTATACCATAAACAACTATATTAAAGAGTCACAGCATTAGAAGGTTGAAAACCAATGATTTAGTTAAAGGTACTGTCAATGTACTTTTAAATTAGTATGCTTATGTTTCTGGGAGGAGGGTCACAAAATAAATACATGTAAAAGGAACAAAAAAAATAAAGTATAGGAACCGAGGAGATGGCTCAGTTGGCAAAGTACTCGCTACACAAGCATGAGGATTCAAGTTTGAATTCTAACACAAACATAAAAGCCTAGCTCATCAGCACACACTTGTAATCACAGCACAGGAGAGGCAAAGACAGGAAAATCCTTAGGGTTTGCTGGTCAGCCAATCTAATCAGAAATATCCAATTTCACTCAAAGACCTGTCTCAAGATGCACAAAAACTAAGGAAGACACTAAGCAGAGGCCTGTGTGAATGCATGCACATGCAAGCCACCCAACAGCCTTGTATTGTCATACAAACATGACCATAAATAATATGATTATGCTATAACTGTGTAATTACATTGGGAATATGCAGGAATAGGAGTAACGCAAACAGGTATAAAAGGATTAAAGCTTGCTTTTCTATAAGAATGTCAATAATGTTAAAATACATAAATAAAACACATATTTGTGTTTATTGTTGAAGGCACATATCATTATGTCATTACTAACTTTCTTTTTCTACCTTACCTTTCCAGCTTCTATCCTTTGTCTTAGTCATTTTCTTGTTACTGTGATAAAATACTTTAACAAAGGAAAAGGAGATATCTACACTCAAAGTTCAAGGGTACTATCTTCCTAGCTTAGTAACATGCATATATTGCTTATTCATGAAATATTGTACCTTTAGGTATAAAATGCATTTTAAAAGTTTGTATCACTAATCATCTATTTAAAACTCTACTGAGAATGTGTAATAATAATACTCATCTATAAACATTTATAGAAAGAATCAGTTCGGTCCAAATATCAAGGCATCTTAGGTTTTTTAAAACTAATATTAGAAACTTTTTGAATGAGAATTGCTATAATTCTTAATGTAGAAGGATATCTAAATGGAAGATGTCTTAAATCTACTTTTAATTATTCAAATTAGAGCCACAGTCTAGATCTCTCTCCATGGACTTTCAGGCTCCTCTCTACCTGCTACCCATCACCACACTTAAAAGTCAGAAACATATAAAGTCAGAACTATTCCTTTCCTCAAAAGCAGTGAGTCTGATTTCCTGAATCAGGTAATCAGGGGTATGAAAAGGAAAGTAAATCCACGAAAAAAGTAAAGTCCAGAGCAAGTTCATGCTGATATATACTCAGGAGACCAGAAAAACTGCACAGGGGCACTCAAGTCATGGGTCTACCATCACTGGAAAGTATCAGCAGAAATGTCTCTTTTAAGTAGAGAATACTTTTCAAATATCCTCAAAAATATGCTAAATAGTTGTTTTTGGAAGTGTACGTTTTAAAAGTCTAAAAGTAATGTGAAGATTTTCATGAGTAGTAACATGACTCACATGAAACAGTTAAAGCAACAAGACAACGACAAAGCTGGAGAGCAACGTACCTGAACAAGGTGGATGAGTGTTGTCAGAATAGCGCATCGCAACATGTTGTGCTCTTCACTCTGCTTCCAGAGGAGAGGCAGATACTGCACCAGACATCCTACATATGGTCGTATCTACCACAGAACAGACAAAAAGGGAGACAATGGAATCATTTAGTAAGAAGGGCAATGCGTTGTGAGAAATCTGACAAATGCTATGAAGAATTAGGCAATAACTAAATGTTAATTTACTGAATGAAAGATAAATCAGATATTTTACATAGAAACCTAGGATTTTGTGGAAAATATTTTTAAATAATTTTAGGTAAGTATCAAAGTTATTACTGAATAAAAACTTGATGATATAAAACATCATTTAGAGGTTAATAAAAATAGTGTTACAACCTGAGTTTTAATAAAAAAAAAAAAAACAGCTTACATTAAAATTACACTGTATTTTAATGAGTCAGCATTTATCCACGGAGTCCACAGTTTTCTGATGACATCTCCCTGAGACAATTCCTGGGAACACGGCATTGTAAAGGACGTAGTAAAGCTGTATAAGCCCTCACAAAGAAAAAGAGCAGGGGCAATAATGAGGGGGTAGTATGTAGAGGTCAGGGAAAACTCTTACAAAGGTGAAACTGTGGGTGACGGAAATGGCTCAGTCAGTAGAGGGTTTGCTGTGAAGGGAAAAGGATCTGAATCCAATCCACCAACACAGATAAAAAAGATGGGTGTGTGCTTGTTACTCCAACTTTGAAAAGATGGTGGTGATAAGTAGATCCTCGGGGTTTCATCGGCTGGCCACACTAGCCTAATTGGCAAGCCTGGACAACTTGGAGACCCTATCTAAAGAAAAATGTGGATGACTCCTGAAGAACAAGACTAAAGCTGCCCTGGGGTCTTAACTCATGTGCATATATACTTGAACACACACACAAACACAGAGAGGTACAATAAAATTGCTATACCGAGTATGCTTTGATTAAGTAAATCTGTTTTTTAAAATATAAACTGAAATACAGAAATAGAGCATAATCTCTCAGTGAATTTGCAGTTCATTGTTGGCAGAGGGATAGGACAGAATCGGTAGCACACATGTGGACATCACAGGACAACTCTGTGGAGTCCTCTCTTTCCACCTTGATGTGGGTTCCAGGGCTCAGGCTCAGTTTACCATGAGGGCTTGAACAGAAAGCTCCTTTATCCACTGAGCGTCCTCGCCGGTCTAATAATGAATTTACTGAAAAGCTGGCTGGCTGGCTGTATTTTAATAAGTCAGAATTTATCCACGGAGTCCACAGTTTTCTGATGACGTCTCCCTGAGACAATTCCTGGGAACACGGCATTGTAAAGGACGTAGAAAAGCTGGCTAATTGGAAGGATGGGCAGATGAACGTGTACACATACAGATGCATGCAAACCAGCCCCAAGTTTAGGATAATAATGGAAATTCTACAGATAGAGCATTCTTAGTGACCATCTGACTTTCAACATTATCAAATTCTACCTCATGATTTAAATTCAATGTTGCTCCCACAAAGGCTTTTGTTAATTCTGCTCATACAATACCAAACTCTCAAAAGGTAGCAGAGATACAGAACTGTTAACATCTCCTGTTGCTGAGACAGTAGTAATGAGCCAGATAGCTTCCCAAAAAATATTTAAGTGAGATAAAACCGAATATTAAAAAGACTCATGTCTCACCTTATTTTCTTGTATTAACTCATTTTTATTTCAAAATTTAAATTATAGCATTATACTAAACAATCAACATCTATTTAACAGCTCATCCAACTTAGTTAAATAGTCTATCTCAAGATCATTCTAATATACAACCAGGTCAACTAATATGTTAAAAAAAAAACCCACAAATTTCAAAGAAAAGAGTTCATCAATATGACATTTTTCTGAATGTAATGGAGATTTTAGGATGGAGGATGAGGAGCCTGTTTCTTAGAGAGAGCTAGTATGACGCCTGTAATTACAATCAAGCAGTTTACAACAGTGATTACCTGGACCACTAAACAGACAAAACAAGAACACACGGAATAAAATGGAGGTAGATGACAAAGTTAGGTGAATGATACACAGATGTTGCTCTACCCTTAAAAAATTTTTGAAATCTCAGATTTATAAGTGAAATGATATTAAGAAAAAAACACTATACATAATTCTAAAAAGAATTATATAACAAATTTTGGCTGGGCAGTGATGGCGCATGCCTTTAATCTCAGCACTAGAGAGGCAGAAGCAGGTGGATGGATCTCTGTGAGTTCGAGGCCAGCTTGGTCTACAAGAGCTAGTTCCAGGACAGGCTCCAAAGCTACAGAGAAATCCTGCCTTGAGGAAAAAAAACAAAACAAAACAAAAAACATGAATTTTGAAGCAGGCCACTTATAATCACTTGCACATCATTTTTAAAAGATATCTAAAAATGTATTAGTGTCACCACATAAATGAAGTCAAAAGCACATATTCGTCAGCATGATTACTTTTTAAAACAGTAAGTGGTGAGCATGTGGAAGAGAAATCCTTGTACATTCTTGTTAGGGACAAATGGTATGTCTAGTAATGAAAAACAGTATGAAGGTTCTCAAACATTCAGAACTGCAACTATTAAATATTTCAGTGATTTCATCTGAATTTTTTTAAAAAGATATTTTTATATACAAGCAATAACATGTATAGTGCAGTGTATCTATGAATCCTTAGACCCAACCAACCTTGAATAGAAAATATCCAGGATGTATGGGGGGGGGGGGGGGGGGGGGGGGGGGGGGGGGTTGCACTCTAGTTAATGTATCACAAACAGTACAGTATGGCAACTGTTTACATCATGCTGTGTATTATAGGTAATCTCAATATGACTTAAAGTACAGGGGAGAATGTGAAGCCATTTTATAAGTTGATGTAGGAGTGTTTCTATCTATCTGCTGTTTCATTGGTTAATTAATAAAGAAACTGCTTGGCCTGATAGGTTAGAACATAGGTGGGTGGAGTAGACAGAACAGGATGCTGGGAGTGAGGCAGATGCCTCGGTAGTCGTCATGCCTCTCCTCTCAAAGACAGATGTGATGGAGCCAGCCGCCAGGTCAGACATGCTGAATCTTTCTTGGTAAGACACCACTCGTGGTGTTACACAGATTATTAGATACGGGTTAGTCAAGATGTGAGAATTAGATAATAAGAGGCTGAAACTAATGGGCCAGGCAGTGTTTAAATGAATACAGTTTGTGTGCTGTTATTTTGGGGCATAAGCTAGCAGGAACATAGCCCGCTGCTCCACACTACAAAAAGTAACTGGCATCCACAAGCTTTGGTTTCCTCAAGGATACACAGGAATGATTAAAAATATTACTCAGCCTTTAAAAATAAATGAGGAAATCTGTAATATTCAACAATCCAGATGAACCTTAAAGAGTTTGCTAAATGAAAATCAGTCACTAAGAGAGAAACCCTGATTCCACTTCTAAGAAGTATCTCAAACAGTCAAACTCACTGAGAGTCAGAGGAGAGCAGTGGCTGAGAAAGGAAAATGGGCATTTACTAATCCATCAAATGGGATAAAGTTTAAGTCCAAGATTACTCATCCTGATCTATAACACGTGTGAATAATCAATATTATACACTTTAGGATGTACTGAAGGACCCGCCTCCTGTTCCGTGTTCTGGAATGTCTGGGAGGTGGGAAGGAGAGGAATCTGAGTACTAGTACCAGATAAAAGGAGATCTTCACTTACGGTCCTAATATATTCTGAAACCGTAACATAAAATATGCAACGGTTAACAAATGCTTTAACAAGGACCCTGTCTTCGGGGTTAAAAACTGTCATAAATCCTAAATGACATCTTTTAGATAAAATTTCAACAATATATTTCACAGAAACCCTTTATTTTTTTCTTTTTCTTTAAATATGTGGAAGCTCAAAGACTGTGCGACATAAAGCTTGACTGCACATTTATTTCGACTATACACTTGTAGGACAGCTGTGCTTTTACACTTTGTCATGGGCTTGTAGAGAAGCCTCAGCAGTTAACAGCACAACTGCTTTCCCAAGGACCTAGTGGGAGTCCCAGGACTCACATAATGGATCACAACCATCTATTGGATCCCATCAGTACCAAGGGATCTCTGATCTTGGGTGTCATGCATGTACAAGATACACAGACACACATGCAAAACATCCATACAAGTAAAAATAAATAAAATTGGGAAAAAAGACTTTTTTTCAAAATAAGAATTGATATTCAAATAATTGTACCCTATGGCACAAAGATCCAAATCAGACAAAAATCAAATTCAGTCAGTGAGAGGTAGTTTGAAGGGTATGTATGACAAGAAAATAAATAAGCTTGCTCAAAGGTTACCAAAAGCTAAAGAATCAAATAATTGATTTTTTTTTAAAAAGACCTTTTCCTATCTTGGTCTCAGTTTTAAAACTAATGTATAGTGGATAACTCAAGCTCTTGTTTATTGTTCCCGCCCGAACTGCCTAAGCTTTCGATCCTGAAAGATAAGCGTAAATAGAAATGCAATGCAGGAGATGTGTAAAGGAATTCATCTGTACAAGAAAAAAGAATCTTTAAGAAATTTTCACTAGCCAGATTTACACAAGTAAACGGACAAATCTTGTTTTTATAATCAACATTTAGCAAATAATTTACTGCAAATGTATGACACTCTAAAGCATATTAGACATTAGTAATAATTTCATATCATGATATACTGTTAACTGGCTGAGGTCAAATTATAATTCCATTTTGTACTTGACACAAGTTTAAATACCTTACTCAAGCTGAACACCAAGGACAGAGACTTAACAGTTTTAAAAACACCTTCAGTTTAACATCTATATAAGCAAACTAAATATTCAAAAACCATCACCAAAAGAAATAACATAATGCTTGTAATAAAATCCCAAAGTGCTAAGAAATACTACATTAAACCAGTGCCAAAATCTGCTCTAAATAATTAATATGACTCAAACCTGCCTTTGCAATTAAGCACTGTTTAATTTTAAGACTAGCACTACCATCAAAATTTATGAACTTTTATCTGAACACCATGGCGCATACCTGTTATCCCAACAACTGAGAGAGAGGCAGGAAGATCAGGTATTCAAAGTTATTCTTAGCTATACTCAGGCCAGACTGGGCTACATGAGTCGCTGCCTCAAGAAACTACAACAAAGTATAAACTCTTGACCAGTTACTCATTTTAAGTGCCACCAAAGAAGTCTGTAAGCATAAAATGAGAAATACAGGCAGAGCACTTGGCATAGAAGAGTGGCGTATGATCATCACTCAATAATTAGTAGCTATTCTCATCTATAGCTCTGGGATTATTGCACGGTGTCTGAATTCGCCAATAAGTAGATCCAAAAGTAGTCTCAGTCTGTGAACACCAAAACCAACTATTCCAGAAATATTTCTCTGCTTTCCAAAAATATATAAAGTGGTGAACTAAGATATAAAAGCCAGAGGCATAAACAAATTATATCATTGTTTTTTGGATGATTCATTTTTCACGAAGATCAGGGCGGGGTGACAAGGAACAGGAGGAATCAGGTAGGGGAGGGAAGGACTGAGAGAGACAACTGGAATGGGGGAGACATTTAGAGGGTGATGTGGAAATTTAGTACAGCAGAAACTTCCTGGAACCTATGAGGGTGACTACTGCGAGGACTCCTAGTAATGGAGGATACAAAGCCTGAACTGGCCTTCTTCCGTAACCAGGCAATACTCCCAGTGGTGGAACACCAACCCAGCCACAAAACCATGCCTGTCTGCAAGATAAGCTGGGGGTATAGTGGCTAAAGCTGTGAGAGTGGCCAAGAAATGACTGAGCTAACTTGAGACTTGAGACCCATGCCACAAGAGGGAACTCATGCCTGACATTGCCTAAATGACCAGAAACCAGAAGCAGAACAGACCAGAGACTTCAGCAGCTGATGGAAACAGATGCAAAGATCTATAGACAAACAGTAGGTGGAGCTTGAGAAAAACCCATGGAAGAGGAGGAGGAAGGATTGTAAAAGCCAAAGGAGAGGGGTTGAAAATACCACAAGAACACGACTCACAAAAATCAACTAACAAGGGCTCATAGGAACTCAGAGATTGAAGCAGCAATCACAGAACACGCATGGGTCTGCACTAGGTCCTCTGCATAAATTTTATGGTTATTGACTTAGTGTTCTTGTGGGACTCCTGATAGTGGGACTGAGGGTGTCTCTGACTCTTTTGCCTGCTCTTGCAACCCATTTCCTCCTAGTGGGTTCCCTTGTCCAGTCCTGATGTCAAGGTCTGTGTCTAGTCTTACTGTAACTTATAATGTCATGTTCAGTGTCTATCTCTTGGGAGGCTTACTCTTTTCTGAAGAAAACATAGGAGCAGTGAATGAGAAACAGAGAAGGCAGGGGAGACGGGAAGGAGTACAGCTTTATATATGGTCAGTATGTGTTGTATAAGAGAAGAATAAAAAAAGATTTAAAAAAATTTTAAACATCATTTTTATACTAAGTAATGGATATATGTAAGCAAAAATACCAAATACATATATATATATTTGGTATTTTATTTTGTATTATACTATATACAGTATATTATTTTTGTACTATACATTTGTATACTTCTTTTGTGATATAGAGATAGATAGATAGATAGATAGATAGATAGATAGATAGACAGACAGACAGACTTGATTTTTTTTTTTTTGGTTTTTCGAGACAGGGTTTCCCTGTGGCTTTGAAGCCTGTCCTGGAACTAGCTCTTGTAGACCAGGCTGGTCTCGAACTCACAGAGATCCGCCTGCCTCTGCCTCCCAAGTGCTGGGATTAAAGGCGTGCGCCACCACCGCCCGGCCAGACTTGATTTTTAAGTAAAAAAATACTTTTTAAGTAAAATTAGGGCCAGGAAGATGGCTCAGTTGATAAAAAGCACTTGCTGAGCAAAACTGACCTGAATGCTCTTATTACCAGAATCCTGTAAAAAGCTGGCTGCCATGTGAGCATCTGCAATCCAAGAACTTCAGCAAAATGTTGAGACTGAAACAAGATAATCAGCTAGACGCTCACAAAGGCAGATCAGTGGCACAACTAGAAACCTATTGAGGAATATTATTCTAAGGTGTTTTTGTTTATTCTGTGTCTAAAACACCTGATAGTCTAACAAAGAGCTGAACGGCCAATAACGAGGCAGGAGCAAGGACAGGCGAGGCTAGCAGGAAGAGAGAATAGAAGGAAAGCCGAGGACGAGGAGGAGCAAAGGAACATGGAGAGGAGAACATCAGGGGCCACCCCACTGCAAAGGAAGACGGAAAGTAAGATACATAGAAGTAAGAAAGGTAAAAGTCCAGAGGGAAAATATAGGATAAGTTAAGTTAAGAAGAGCTGAGGCAAGCTAAGGCCGGGCATTCATAACTAACAATAAGACTGTGTGTGATTTATTTGGGAGCTGAGTAGTGGGCCCCTCAAAAAGAACAGAAACCCTGCCTGAATACAAGGTGCAAGAAGAGAACCTACTGCCCAGAGCTGTCCTTTCACCTCTGCGCCATACATGTGCACATATACACACATATAACAAATCTTGAAAAGAATCTATGGACATATTAAAGAAAAAAAAACAGTAAAAACAAATTCCTAACAAAACTTGTATTTGCTAAAATATATATTGCTGAGACATTAAACACTCTGGACTTGAAGATTATCAGATTATCAAGCACAGACTAGATCTTTAAAACTTAAAATTTTTTCCTTTCTCAATACCTCCACATCATAGATATAATGCTAATATTTAAATATTATGAGTCTGTCATTTTTGGTCTTTAGAGGCAGGGTCTTGCCTAATCATCCCGCAGCTTCAGCCTCCCAGTCACTGGTTAACAAGCACTAGCCAACACAACTGGCTTCTTAGTCACTTTTAATAAATTCAAATATATCTGTCAGTTCTGAGAAACACATAAATGAAATGACCATCTATGTTATAAGCACTGTAGGAATACTTTATATTTTCCACAATATAGATAAAGCAAAGATATTAAATTCTATATATATTTTCACCTGACACTTGTTTTTGTGTTTCACAAATTACCTGTACATTGACTCTTTCAATCACACAGGAGAGGACGTGCAAAACGTGCATCTTTGTATCACACTCGGTAACCTGCTGCAGCAGCTGAAAAAGCAGTGTGAACAAGGTCTCCAAATACTGCAGTAGAAGAAAGAACAGAGGTTCTGAAATGGAGAATTCACCATATACAAATATATAAGTACAAACACAAATAAACATAAATATGTCAAAGCAATAAGAAAAAATATAAAACTTTATCAATACTTAAGCTGCCAGTATGTAAGACTTATTTTCCTTATTACTGCTAAAGGTGTATACATCAAAGCATGCTCATGCTCACACATACACACTCTCACAATAAATAAATAAAGGTGTGTTTTTAAAATATTAAAAATACATATAAATTCAGTTATAAAAGCAATATATATATATATACATATATATTTCAAAGACATAAGTAGAAATTGTTACAAAACCTTGAAACCAATATTCTTACCGGTAAAAATTGATCTGTTCTAAATTCAAAATCATCAACAGGTAAATAGAGTTAAGGAATACTGAAAATGAATGAAATTTATCAAGATAAAAATACATCTACAGCAAATTATTGAAATAACAAATATGTGTTTATAATACGTACATTTTGGGGAAAATACATTTTAACTATCCTGTAAAGTAAGCAGTTTTAAAATGTAAAACTTAAGGCTGAATGTGGCAGTGCAGACCTATAATCCTGACACTAGGAGGCAGAAGCAGGGGACCAGAAGTTGAAGGCTAGTCTTGACTGTCGACTTCCAGGTCAGGCTGGACACTCTAATTCAAAACAACAAAAAAAGCTGAACTTCTTTACAATTAAGTCCTTTAGAAAGTTTTTTTTTTCAAGTTTCACTTTTTTTTAAAATTAAAACTACTGTAAAGTTAGAGAGATGGGTCAGTAGTTAAGAGCTCTGGCTGCTCTTCCTCCAGGGGTCCTAAGTTCAATTCACAGCAACCACATGATGCCCTCTGCTGATGTACATAATAAATAAATCTTTTTTTAAAAAAATTTTTTGAAGGATATTTAACTTCAGAGTTGTTGCTGTTTCAATTCGAACCTAAAAAAAAATCAAAGTACAGTAAGTTTTTAATCATTTTTAGAACTACTGAAAATCATTAATACTAGATGACAGAAAAATTCTTTCAAACCACTTTCCTGTTTCTGTTTATATCCAATCACGGGGCATATGCCGTGCGGAACTGAAAGGATTACAAACCTGAGTTTGTAACAGGTGACAAAAGGAACAAGTACCATCATTTCTGACTTTCCCAGCTTTTCTATAATTGCTTAGGAAGCCTTTATGGCAGGAGGCTTTCCAAAAAGAGAAGAATTTGCCATTAGGTGAAGGGAGAGCATGAGATGAAGGAAAATAGCATGCAGATGCCAGGGAAAAAAGAAAGTAGAGCAGCATGCAAAGAAGGAACCTGGCAAGTTGGAAGTCACACAAGTAAAGGGGTAAGGAGAGAGGCAGGGAGGGAGAAAGGAAGGGACGGAGAGAGGTAGGAAGGAGGAGGAGTTCAAGCTTCCACCTTTAATCTAACCTCAGTTACAAACTGAGTTTGCAAAGATTCCAAACTCCCAAATGATCTGAGCTTTTCTAAACCCACAGAAAAGCTTTGAACTCTAAGACTCACATTTCAATGCACAGAGTATGGTATCTGAGAGTACATAAGAGCAACATCTTATTATTCTGACTTTATCAGCCAAGCTGGCACCAACTGACATAACTTTAGTTCCCAGACCAAGTAACATGACTAAAGTCTACCTTCCAGTCTTTAAAATAGTATTTAAAAGGTTTTAGTATTCTAAAACCTTCATTTCCTGGGTAAGAACCCATTCCCTTCCTAAGTGTTACACTTTCCTATCCCTGTAATAGTAGCTAGCGTATTCTCTAGAACCGTGTTTTTTCTTCCTCTAGAGCCATTTTTAAGACAGAAAGAACTCTGACACTGTAGAGGAGGTTTTGGGGTCTAGAGATGCTGATTCACTAGGCTGACATACCACTAAATCCTGGTCTTGAAGTAAGTTACAAATTGCTTCATACAGCATGGGTCTCAAGTCAGACTTGAATTTCACAGAAATCCACTGACCAATGAGCCAAATTACCCTGCGTCGCAATGGTTTATACCTAGGTGGAAGAGAAAAAAAAAGTCAGTGAAATATTTAGTATTTAAAGAGGTCTATTTCACTTAGAGTAAAATCCATTTAAATCTAAACTGTAGTAAAAAAAAAAAAAAAACGTAATTTGCATTTACATAAAAATCAACTTCTAAATATCAATATAAAAGAAACAGTAATGTCCTGATCTAAGGAAATACAAGCTCTTAAATACAGGTACAGTGTTCTCTGACGCTTCTGTGTTGATGAACTGTAATAGTCAGTAATTGCAGTTTCCAAGAAAGGGAGACAAGGAATGCAAGGACTGCCTGAGCGAGAAGGTGACACTAGAGTGACGACCTTTGGTAAAGTGCTTGTCTCACATGAAGATGATGCTCGGTGGATCCACAGGATCACACGCAAAAGCAATCTCTTTTTTTTCTTCCTGACTTGGTGTCCCTTTATATTGATCAGGCTGGCCTTAAACTACTGGGTCATTTGGTACCCCTATATAACTTAAACTAGAGGTTTGCATCACCATACCTGGACAGGTTTTAGTGATAGTAAATTGCTATGAATATCTGAAAAATAGTGAACATACTATACATGACTTTGGTGAATTGTTTCACTCAAAAACAATTTTCTTTTAAAAATTTATTATTTTTATAGTGATTTAAATCATATTTCATCTCATAATTTCTTTCTGTGTATCTAATGTATTTTGAAATTTGTAGGTATTATTATGTAAGGAAATACTTAATGAAAGAAAGTATAAAATATCTCATACTTTTATGTGCATAATTAAGGTTCTAACACCCAAAATTTCAGTTTTGTCAATTGTAAAATAAAGGAGTTAAAGGAATGAAACACAAATGTTCTTTCCAACATTAACATTCTGGTTTTAAATTACAGACTGATTTTCTCTCATCCAATTGATCCTGAGATAAGTGTTTTCTGATATTTTAAACCTAATAACATTTCCTATTTCAGAAAAATAAGAGTCAATTTCAGATCATATGAAAAGAAAACAAAAAATTTGGAGCATGAAAGTATTGTGGAATGAGTTGACAACCTATAATTGACATTTTTGTAACTGTTGAATCCTCTTCTGACATTACTTTTTAATAAATATGTTTAGGAAATATTTTATGAATAATTTGAGAAACATGAATAAATTGCTGATTTGAACATAAAAAAAAAGCAATTTGAACCACAGATGAGTTTATAAATTTCTCTTCCTCAAGCAACTAAAAACAATGCTAACACCATAAATCCTGTAGCTGGCAGCTCTCTGTAGCTGGCAGCTCTCTTTACTAAAATAATAATAGCCTATATCCATATTTCTATTTCCATCAGTCAATCTCATATTATTTTCATTCATTGTAAAAAGGCCTTTATCTTTATCTAAATAATATCTGCATAAGCTTGCTGATTCTAGCTACACAATTCTGAAAGAGGTATGAAATTACCAAACATGATTCAGAATAAATATGCAGACTTAAATCATTAAAATTGCAGAGAATTAGCAGTAACAATAATTTATTTCTGATAGTTTTAACTAAAATGATGTTTCTCAAGATTTTTCTTAGAGAAAAAGAAAAATGAAAACTTCAAAATATTTCTGTCTTAGAATTCCACTAAAAAATATCTTCTTGACATAAACCTTTAGTGACAAAATTATTATTTATTTCTGAGTAAAAACAAAAAAACTGATGAGTATACAGTTATTTTAGAAGGTCACAATCTTAAATGATAATTGAGCGAACAGAAAAAGAAATGTTCACTAAAGTTTCAACAAATGTATGTCAACATTCCTTAACTCTAAATTATACAGCCTAGCCATAAGAATTAAAACACAGTGACTGGAGCGGATTTGAGAGCCTTTAAGGATAACATAACTTAAATGAAAAGTGGAGAACACCACTTCCAGGGGAGGAGTTGTTTACATAGTCACAGAATCAAAAATAACAAGGCGTGTAGTATGAAATAACGAAACTATCAGTTTTTAGACAGAAACCTCAGAGATTTCCATGTTTAGTTCTACTCTCAATAAAAATAAAATAAAACTCAGAAATTCCAAGGGGACAGTCATATCCAGCCAGCTTAGGCTTATAGCAGCCAGGTCTCGAAGAACTGTCCCTAAACTGGCAGCAGCAGCACAGGCTATAAGAGCACTGTCCCATGTGTAACACTGACTAGACCAGGACTTGCACGTGACAAGACAACAACCTATCAGTGAGTCAAACAAACGTACATTAACTCTGAGAAACATTGGTCTAGATTATCAGTCTAACAGAAAATAAGAAGCAAGCCAAATATTTTTGATTTATCTAAACATACTCAAAATATTAACATTTCAACTTATACTCAGCGTATTTTACATAGTTCTGTACATAAATTTAAATGAACTGAAACTAATTTCCTCAGCAACAATAAGCACATTTCAAAATGTTCAGCAGCATCCGAGGAGAAGTACTATATGAGACAGTGAGATCTTAAATCAAATGGCCTCCCTGGTGTGAGGATAAAGGGACTCACAATTCTCTATAGGGGTATGTTTTTACTCCTTCAAAGGCTCTCAAGCTTCCTGTGGGCACTGTCAGAGGCTATTTCATACACAACAGCCTCCAGAAGACAAGCTATAAATTACTACTTAACTGACCAAATTTCTTTTAAAGTATCTTCAGATTTATGACTTGGCTGGTGTTTGTGGGGAGAAGCTTAAGATCATGTTTCATTATGCTCTTCAGGGGAGGGCTCAGCTTCAATATGTTGTTTGTTGGCCTCAACTTTACTATGCAATGCCAGCTGGCCTCAAACACAGGTCTTCTTGCTTTGGCTTCTTGAGTAGCTAGGTACAAGGGTTCTAATTCAATGACTCTAAAAATTTATAAAATAATCTATATAGAAATGGTCTTCTAAGTCAACAAATCTTTATTAATGTAAGGCTATGTACTATAAGGCTATATGTACTATGCTGACTACAAAACACTAGATAACAGTATAGCTGATCCTTTGCACACACATACACCCTAAAAAAGAAACCTCTTGTAATACCTTTTATAGTTTTGGATTTTATTATATTTTAAGAGGTTTTAACTGTGTCTGCACACATAGGTGTGCACGTGTCTGCACGTGATAGGTGAAGTGGAGGGTATGGAGAGTTTGTGTATGTGAGTTCACTGTTCAGAGGCCATGAAACAGAATTAGATTCCCTGAGGCTGGAGTTACAGGCCTGTGAGAGCCATCTGGATGTAGACACCAGGAGCTGTGAATCCTCTGCTAGAGCAGCAAGTGCTCTTGAACGTAGCTTTCTCCTCAACTCTCTAGTTTCTAATTTTAAACAAAGAAATGACTAATGAAACCACAAAAACCCTTTTTCTCCTACATTTGATCTATTACAGATTAAAATACACAACGCAAAGTGAAAGAAATGGGCAAAAGTGCTACTAATTGCCATATGGATCTGGTAATAATAAATTAAGCACCTCTGTAGCAACGTCAAGTACATTCAAATTCTGTATACGCAAGGCATCTCCACCTCCTCTACTTTCTCTCAAAGACCAACTGTATTACTGCGTCCCCACAAAACTCACTCTTCGTGGCTATCACTTCGGTTTGGCTACTTACGACCTTAGACCTCGTTGCAGCCAACAGTCTTACTTTGTGCATAGCTTCTTCCAGAAACTCAGAGGACTTTCATCTGCTTTCATATCTACATAAAGTTCTATTTCTTTTTGCCTACAAACTATTTTTTTCTTTAGTTCCCCTCCCCCCAATACAGGGTTTCTCTGTGTAGCTTTGGAGCCTGTCCTAGAAATAGCTCTTGTAGACCTGGTCTTGAACTCAGAGATTCGCCTGCCTCTGCCTCCAGAGTGCTGGGTTAAAGGCATGCACCACCAACGCCAGGCTCTACAAACTATTTCATATTACATCAAATACTTCTTTCAGGATTTACACTTAAGATAAAGTAACATAAAAGACAAATTTTTTGCTTATATTTGTATAATATTTGTAGGTCTTATATTTTTTTTTCTGTGTGTTAAATACAAGTAAAATCATACCTTCTAGCACGAATAATAAAGTCCCAGAGACAGTCATTGGGGTTCAACCTGAAGACCAGAAAAGCAAAGCCACTGGCTTGTACTTCTACCTCAAACCAAAAATAGGCAAGATCCTGTCTCCAAAAATCTTGGAGACTACACACTCCAGTGAGTTCCTGTCTCTTCTCTCTTATATTTCCCTCTCTGCCCAGCCGTATCACTCCTGTCTCCACTTTCCTAATGCTGGGATTAAAGCCATATGATCTCCAATGCTGGGATCGCCTTTGTGTGAGCTCTGTTTCTTTTAGACAAATTCAATCTTGAGTAGCCCAGGATGGCCTTGAACTCATAGAGATGTCTTGAACTCACAGAGATGTCTCGTCTGCCTCTGTCTCCTGAGTCCTGGAATTAACAGTGTGTGCTACTACTCCCTGGCCTGTATGGCTGTCTAGTATGGCTGCTTTCCCTCTGATCTTCAGGCAAGCTTTATTTATTTAAAACAAAAATAATATACTACTATAATACTTTTTTATTTCAAAAATCAAGAAAGTAAAATAGGTGTTTACTTGCCTATTATGAGAAACTTGTAATTCTGGAAGAAGTTGGTTTTTAAACCACTGATCAAAATCAACACTGTCAAACAGCTCAAAAGCAGCTAACCCCACAGCATTATACACTGTGAAGAGAAAAGAAAGAAATTAAATATTTTAGATAATTGGTCTTATATAAAAATCTGAACCTACTTTGAAACATGAAATATAGTAAGGATAATATATATATACATATATATACACACATACAATAAGCATACGGATATTGTATATATACAATATAAACATTGAGATTACTAAAAACATTTTAGAGACATTGCTTAAATTATTTTATTCCAGGTTTTTCCCACTCTTTAGTATTTTCAAACAGAAAACTAAATCCACTGTAATATGAGTCAAATTTCAAATATTATAAAATAATATATGATTCTAAATGAAAGCTGTATTTTATTATCTGGCCCCAGTTTATTTTTCCCTAGCTCATCTTACACAACAATCCCTTAACTGCCTGTCACTGTGCAGCTAAAGCGATGAGCGTCAGATGTACAACTCTACTGTACAGCTCATCTTACTTTCAGTCTTCCTACTGCTGCAGCCCTCCTGGGGCCTCCTCTGGCAGCCTCACCTTACAATCTGCTGGGACAGTTCTTCAGCCATAACTCCCTTGTTTTCCACACATGCTTTAGCATTAATCATTTCATACAATAGCAAAATTAACTGTATACTTAGTTATCCCCTTCAATAGACGATTCTTACATTTTAGCTATTTTTACATCCCAATTCTCATAACACAAAATCTACCACAAAACAGATCCTCTATGTACTGGACAAATACACCTTTCTAGATCACTTTAAGTCCAACATACCAGCATCTTTGATTAACAGTGCATTCATATCTTCTACATTGGTTGGACCTAAAATAAAAAAAGGGAAGAAATTACCAGTAAAAATTTTAAAAACCCTAATTCAAAACTTTTAAACTAATTTTAACTCATAAAAATTATATATGAACAAACAAGTTTAATATATCTATACACTGTTCTAATCAAGTTAAGCAAATCTATGAAACACTTATCACAGCCTTACAGTAAAAACATTCAAAGCCTGTCTTTCTAAGTTTCTGAAATATAAACAAATAATTATTCAATAATTACTTTATTGTACAACAGCACATGAGAACTTAGCCACCTATTTAGTTTTCTCCTCCCGTTCCACTCCAACTTCTCTCCAGCCCCTGAGGTTACCATTCTTCTCTCAACTTCTGAAACCAATATTCCCTTATGAGTATTACTCATGAGAGTAAGACATGTAGTACTTGTCTTCTAGGGCAAAACTTACTTTTAAAAAGCAGTATTTTAAATTTGTATTTTAGATATATGATTCACAGACATTTATGATGTATAAAAAGATTATAATTCGTGCAAACAATGTAGAGTAATTAAACCAAGCTAGTTAATACACCATCACCTCAAATACTTACCCTACCACCTTAAATACTGAATGTTTTTCCCCCAAGACAGAATTTCTCTGTCCTAGAACATACTTGGTAGACGAGACTGTCTTCAAACTCAGAGATCCACCTGTCTCTGCCTCCCGAGTGCTGGGAGTAAAGGTGTGTGCCATTACCACCCAGCTTAATGTTTTTTTTTTTTAAATTGGCATCTGATATTTCCTCCTACTGACTATCTTTTATATGTTTTATATCATTTATAAAATAGCCTTAAGTTATCCCAACTGATGTTCTGTGCTCGGACTTCCCTGCCAGTAACCTTTCTCAACACTATTTACTCTTTGCTTTTATGAACTTGATTATTTTATATTTATGTGTAGGTAAAAACATGTGAAATAGTACACTAGCATAGTATTTTCCAAGTCCATTCATGTTGCCATAAATGATACCAATTCTATCTTTACTAATGCTAAGTAGTAGTCACTGTATATACATCTCATAGAAATGACTTCACTATGAAATTTAAAGACTTTAGAATGAAGTGTTGGCAGATTGTGAAGTACTGTTCATGAAGGACGACCCCACAGTTGGAAAACACAATTAACCTAAATGTATCTTCTTAAAAAAAAAAAAAGTATGTTTTTCAAAGTACTTTGTTACTGGTAAGTATGAATTGTTAACCTTAACATTCCAATCAGCTAGAGTAAGTACACCCAAAATAAGAAAACTGATACAGAACCAGAAAGAAAACTCAACTGGGAAGTCATTGAAAAACTTAATAGCAGAGAGTAACCAAGGAGAATGTATCCCAAATAATTAGGGTTTCTATCACTATGATAAAACACCAAGTCAAAAGTGACTTGGGAGAACTGAAAGATTATTTCACCTTACAACTCTCAAGTTACACTTCATCACTGAGGGAAATCAGGGTGGGAAATGAAAGCAGGAATCTAGAGGCAGGAACTGAACCAGAGACCACAGAGAAGTGCTGCTCGCTGCCTTGCTCATCATGACTTTCTCAGCCTGTTTACTTACAGCACCCAGAACCAGTAGCCCAGCAGTGGCACTGTGCACAGTAAGCTAGGTCCTCCCACATCAATCATCAGTAAAAAAATGTACCACACACTTGCCCACAGGCCAGTCTGGTGGGAGCATTCTCTCAATTGAGGTTCCCTCTTTCTAAATGACTCTAACATGTCAAACAGACATAAAACTAGCCAACACATCTGGCTTTTCCTAAAGTAATTTTTAAAAAACTAAGCTGAGAATAGACTACAAAGTGTACAAAATCAAAACAGAGTAACAAAGGAAGTATAGGCATCATCAAGTTTAGTAATTTCTAACTGTCCGTAAAGAAATTAACTATATGCATTGTAAGTAAACCACACGAAAATAAACAAAGCTCAAACTACTTTTAATGATTACTACAATCAATGGGCATCTTATTTTTCCCTTTGGCATATAATTTAAAGAGACAAACTCTAATTGGAATTCAGAGAAAACAAGAAAGGTTAAGAATTTCCTTCTCTCCAAGAGATCCTCATGTTCAGGCTTCTTTACATTTCTACCTACTCAGGTCGTGACCCAACTAACTGGGTCATCTACTCTCCGTCTGCCTTCTAGGCGTTTCTGCAGCATCTACCAGTATGTTTTTCTCCTGGATACACTCCTATACTCCTCCATCCCTCCAGCAAAAAGCCTTGCCTGGCTTGTCTGAGGAGTCTTCAACTCCTCCAGTCTTTGAAGCCTTTTCTCTCTGAAGGTTTTTTCTAATTTAAAAATACTCCAAAAATGCATGCCACTGTATATAAAGTAACGACTTAGAAGTGTAGGAGCACTTTTGATCACTTTCTTGTTCCCAGCACATCAATTAGTTGCTCAAGGTAATCAATCAACATATATTAATGAAGTACACCAAGCACTGAGGTAAAGAATGAACAAAGCCGATATGACCACAGTATATGGAAGCTTCAGTCTAACCAAAGTTACTTAGCAATTAACTACTACAATAATCAAAAAACCAAAGTTTGTTTTGTCATCTGACAGACTAATCAAAGTTACTTAGTATATAAAGTACTACTTGTGTATAAAGTACAATAATCAAATATCCAAAATTTGCTTTGTCATCTTTTAAATCTATCTCCTTTCAATCTAACTGCTACAACTATAAGGCTAACAAACTACTTGAGCCTTTCTAACTTTCTACAACACGCTCTGGAGAAAGTTTCCCACACCTGTCATTTGGTGCTATTTGTTTACAACAGCAAGATGTATCCTATTAAAACTGTAATTCCAGGCTGACTTCAACACCACTTTTGCAGGAAAGAACACACTCAGTCTTTCTCAAATTTGTATTCAGTGTATGACCAGGACACAGAGCAGTGAACGCAGGAAACATTTAGGCAATCTTGACTCAACATTAAATGGCAAACCACTACAAAAAGCTTACCTTGAAGAGTTTGCATCATTTCTAGTAGTACTGGAGTAAGAGTCTGATTATATTCATGGAATATATCTATAAATAATACTTCAGTGCAAGGCTAGAGAGGGAGAAAAAAAGAACAGATTACTAGTTTTTAAAAAATGTCATATTATATTGTCTACTGCAATAAAGTAAAGAGACACTCCTTCTTCAAATTCTAAAACAAATATTTCCAACTATTGATTTATTAAAAAACAAAACTATAGGGGCTGGGGCTCAGTGCTTGAACAGAATCCTAGTAAGACATACATGAGACCCTGGCTTCTATCTCTAGCACCATTTCTAAAAAAAATAAAATAAAGGAATGCAAGATAAAGCCAATTCACACAGGAAACTTCTTTCATTGCTTCAACCATTTGGTGTTATAGATACAAAGTTTGTCTGTCTTTGGTTGTTTTTCAAGGCTGGGTTTCCTGTGTAGCCCTGGTTGTTCTGGAATTCCTGTAGATCTGTAGACCAGGCTGACCTCAAACTCAGAGATCTGCCTGTCTCTCTCCTCAGTGCCGGGATTAAAGGCATATGCCACCAACACCCAGCTCAAAGTATCTTTAATTCACTGTACTTTAAAAATCATTCTACAGCCATACTCACTTATATGCAAGCAAAATGACTGAGTATCTAGGACAGAGTTAATATATTTAATAATGTGTTTTCATTGGCATAGTCACCTACTGTAGTTCATAAATTCAATTTACCATGAAAACAGCATTTCTTTTAAGAAATGCAAACAGTAACAAAACTATTAAGCTACAAAAAGAATGCTTTGTTTGGATTCTTTTTGTTTAAATATTTATTTTATGTGTATGGGGTTTTGCCTGCACGTATGTAAGTGAACCACATATATGTCTGGTGCCCAGGGAGCCAGAAGACAATGGATCCCCGGAACTGGAGTTAAAGATGGTTGTGAGTTTTCATGGAGGCATTACAAACTGAACTCAGGCCTCTTCAATAGGAACAAGTGTTCCTCATCACTGAGTCAGTTCTCCAGACATACCTGGACTCTAAGAAGCACTGAGGCGTGGGCTGGAGACATAGCTCAGTGATTAATGGCACTTGTTGCAGATCCAGGTTCAGTTCCCAGGACCCAACAAACTATAATGCCAGTTCCTGGGGACACAATGCCCATAAAACTACTGGACAGAAAACATACACACATAGTTCACATTGTTTTTGTTTTTTTATTTATTATGTATACAATATTCTGCAGGCCAGAAGAGGGCAGCAGACCTCATTACAGAAGGTTATGAGCCACCATGTGGTTGCCGGGAATTGAACTCAGGACCTTTGGAAGAGCAGGCAGTGCTCTTAACCACTGAGCCATCTCTCCAGACCCCATAGTTCACATTGTAAACACAAGCAAAATACTCATATACATAAAATAAAATAGATAAATCTTTTAAAAATAAAAAATAAAATAAAAGGCCAGGTAGTGGTGATGCATGCCATTAATCCCAGCACTCCAGAGGCAGAGGCAGGTGAATGTCTGTTGAGCTTGAGTCCAGCATGGTCTACAGAATGAGTTCCAGGACAGGTTCCAAAGCTACAGAGAAACGTCTCGAAAAAAAAAATCAAAATTAATAAATGAATTGCTAACTAAAGCCATAAGTAAATAAATAAATAGCAAAAACAACAACAAAGAAGCACTGAGTCATGGGGCTGAAGAGATGGCTCAGCACCTAAGAACACTACTTGCTCTTCCAGAGGTCCTGAGTTCAATTCCCAGCAACCACATGGTGGCTCACACCACCTGTAATGAGATCTGGTGCCCTCTTCTGGTGTGCAGGCAGAACACTATATGCATAATAAATAAATCATTTAAAAATAAGAGGGGGCATTGACTGTACTTCCAGAGGACTCAGGTCTGATTCCCAGCAGCCAATACAGATAATACCCTCTGTAACACAAGTTCCAGAGAATCCAGTACCATCTTCTGGCCTCATCAGGTACCAGATACACATGAGGTGCACAGAATATATGGAGGCAAAACGTGCAGATACATTTTTAAAATTTGCTTAAAAAGTCATTCATTCCAAATAGGTCACAACTGCCTATATCTCCAATCACACGGGACCGAAATCTACTTCTGCACTCATGGGCACTACACTAATGTGCACAAACCTACACACAGTCACATACATTTATACATTCTTATAATTTAAAATAAAAATAAAATCTTGCCAAGCATGCCAGCATTTGGAAAGCAGAGGCAGGCAACTCTCTGAACTAAGCCAGCCTAGTCTAGATGGTGAATTCCAGTCCAGGACTATATAGTGAGACTTAGTCTCTAAGTAAAAGAATAAAATATTTGAAAGTAGCCAGGCGGTGGTGGCGCACGCCTTTAATCCCAGCACTGGGGAGGAAGAGGCAGGCGGATCTCTGTGAGTTCGAGGCCAGCCTGGTCTACAAGAGCTAGTTCCAGGACAGGCTCTAAAAAAGCTGCAGAGAAACCCTGTCTCGAAAAACCAAAAAAAATATTTGAAAGTAGAAACAAAAACAATCAAAACCAGTCTTGTACGTGGTGGCACATATCTTTAATCCTAGCATTTGGGAGGCAGAAAGAGGGATATCTCTTTGAGTTCAAGGTTAGTCAGGTCTACACTGTGAAACCCCATCCTCCCGAAAAAACACAACACAGAAAAAATTAGTAAGTTATGTAAAAATAATTAACAAAGAACAGCTTAATATGCATGTTTACAAATATTCATAAAGACAATAATTTTATCTTACTAATAAATGTGTTTTAAAAGCATCCTATAACAAAAGCAATAGGCTGATCTCTGAGAATCATACTAAGCAGTAAGGGTAATATAGCACATCATTATATCAGTGTATAAAACTGTAAAGCAAATCCCTTCCATTCCGTTTCTCTCTCCTGAAGAGGCAGCTTCTGCCTCTCTCCCTCTTCCCCTTCCACCCTGGTGCGAGAGAATTGTCTGTATTCAGTCAATCATATTTTAAATAAATGTTGATGGCCAGGAAGGAAGTATAGGTGGGACAATCAGATAGGAAGTAAAAGTGGGGCAATGAGAACAGGAGAATGCTGGGAAGGAGGAAGCCCATTTCTCCCCAGTCCTGCCAAGACCACAGAAGAAGCAAGATGTGACCTACCCTACCGAAAAAGGTACGGAGCCATGTGGCTAACATAGATAAGAATAATGGACTATTTAGGTTATAAGAGCTAATACGAAGCCTGAGCTAATGGGCTAATCAGTTTATCATTAATACAGACTTCTGTGTAATTTCTTTGGGACTTGCCGGCTGTGGGAACTGGGCAGGACAGAAACCACAACAAGCAGGACTTCATGTTACACCCCCATCTCTGTTTCTTTCTCTCTCTCTGTTCTTCTCCCTTCTCCTGTTTCCCCTCCATAACCCACTAAATAAATACCCACGTTTTCTGTAAAAAAAAAAAAAATTCAACAAACAAACTATGAAACAATAAAAAAATACTTTATTAAAAATTAAGGTACCTCAAACCAGGTGGTGGTGGTGCACGTCTTTAATCCCAGCACCCAGGAGGCAGAGGCAGGCGGATCATTGTGAGTTCGAGGCCAACCTGGTCTACAAGGGCTAGTTCCAGGACAGGCTCCAAAGCTACAGAGAAACCCTGTCTCAAAAAATCAAACAGAAATGCCTTTAATCCCAGCACTCAGGAGGTAGAGACAGGAGGATAGTTGTGAATTGAGGCCAGCCTTGACTACAAAGCAAGTTCCAGGACAGTCAGATATTATTACGCAGAGAAACCCTGTCTCAAACAAACAAACAAACAAACAAATGCAAAGTATCAAGCCTGGTAGTGGGGTGCATGCCTTGAATCCCAGCAATCAAGAAGAAAAGGGAGGCAAATTTCTAAGTTTGAGGCCAGCCTGGTCTACAGAGAGAGTTCTAGAACAGTCGGGGTTTCACAGAGAAACCCTGTCTTGAAAAACCAAAAGGTATCAAAAGATCTTTATCAAGAAAATATAAAGAGGGTCATTCTAAAGCAAAAGTGGCAGATTTCATTGAAATATTTTCTACTTATACAATGACAATTATTTCTCAAACAAATTAACAAAGAAAATAGCGGTCTACCATCATCATCCTAAATTCAAACTAAAATCCATAATTTACAGTTAACTCTGTCCAACTCCAATGTCGACATCAAAGTTTCTTTCCATTAATACTCACCCTCAGACTGTATTTCCAAGAGTCTCCTCCTGTTTCTTCCACTGCTGCAATTAAAAACATGAAAAGTAATGCTCTCCAGAAACCTAAAGCCATGCTGCCAAAGCATAACACTCATGTGACTGTCTGAACCCTAAGACTAGATGCCCATCCTTGAGACCCTTTTCTCCGGCTACAAATCACATTTTTGTACTTTACAGTCTCCATAAACCGCTCATTTAAATACCTTTTAAGCACTCTTGCTTTCTCGAAAAAAAAATTGTGGAGGGAAAAAAAGCTCAAACTTCCCGCATTTCCCCAACAGATGAAAATACACAATGTGGCATTATAACTCTGAGAATCATTTTAATGCTTGCAGTCATGATTCTCAAGTTAAAACTTGTCACACTTCCCACAAATTTTCTGTATGTTTAAAGTTCAAGTAAAAATACTTTAGAACAAAAAAAACCCTAAGGATTTAATATTCAAAATTCATTTACATATTATAAAATTATATACACTACATTAAAAAAAAAGTAATATTGACAGAGCTGACCAAGAATGAGTGACCAGCTAGTTCCTCAGCTAGACAACACAGTCTCTAGGTCATAGACCCAGAGACAAAACCCCAGACCCCACCCACACAAGCACTAGCCAGCCAGCAGGCAACCCTCCTGTGGGCAGGCTGCTCCAACATCCCCCACCAATCCCTGTAATCAACAAGTCTCACCCAGCCACTGAACCTACCTATCCCCGTGACCTAAATGGTACACTGAGATACACACTACATCAGCACAGAGCAGACCAAGAGCGGGGCTCCTAAGACATAGACAGCAACTGACATGATCCAAGAGTAGATCCCTGAGACACAGACACCGACAGTAAGGATTGGACCAAGAGACAAAGACACTGACTGTACCAATTGGAGGAAGAGAGGGGTAAGCGCTAATGCAAGAACACATTCAACAACCTAAAGAGCAATATGATAACACCAGAACCTAGTGGTCCTACAACATGAAGACCTAAACATCCTAACTCAGAAGAAGAAGAAAATAACTTTAAACATAACTTTATGAAGATGAAAAAGACCCTTAAAGGTGAAATGAAAAATTCCCTTAAAGAGATGGAGGAAAAGAAAACAACTGGAAGAAACCAGTAAATCTCTTAAAGAGAGCCAAGAAAACCAAGAAAAAGCACAAACAGGTGAAGCAAACAATTTAAAAAGTTCAAGACTTGAAAACTGAAATAGAGGCAATAAGGAAAAGACAAACCATTTCTGAAAATGAAAAATATGGTTAAACGAATATGAACAACAGATGTAAGGATAACCAACAGAATATAAGAGATGAAAGAGATAATCTCAGGAGCTGAAGATACGATTGAGGAAATAGGTTCATTAGTCAAAGAAAATGTTAAATTCAACAAATTCTTAACACAAAAGATCCAGGAAATTGAACACCATGAAAAGACCAAACCTAAGAACAGGGAAAAGAGAACGCCAGCTCAATGGCACAGAAAATAAATTTAACAAAATATAAAAAACTTTTCCTACAGAAGGATATGCCTATGAAAATCTAAGAAGCTTAAAGAACACCAAAAAGACTGAACAACAACAACAACAACAATCCCCTTGTCATAATAATCAAAACACTAAACATACCAAATAAAGAAAAAATACTAAGAGTTGCAAAGAAAAAAAGGTCAGGAAACAAATAAAGGCAGACCTATCAGAATTACACCCAATTTCTCAATGGAAACCCCGACAGCCAGCAGGTCCTGAACAGATGTGCTGCAGACACTGAAGAACAAGGAAACAAACACATACTATACACAGCAAAGCTTTCTATTAACATAGACAGAGAAAACAAGACATTCTATAACAAAACCAGATTTAAACAATACGTATACACAAATCCAGTCTTACAGAAATTACTAGAAGGAAAACTCCAACCCAAGGAAGTTAGATACACCACGAAAACACAGGCAACAGATAACCTTACACCAGCAAACCGCAAAAACACTACCAAAAAAAAAAAAAAAAGTAAGAGGAATTAACAATCACTGGTCATTAATATCTCTTAATATCAATGGACTCAATTCACCTTTAAAAAGACACAAGCTAAAAGAATGGATAGGAAAACAGGATCCATCCTTCTGTTGCATACATGAAAACACACGTCAACCACAAAGACAAACACTACCTCAGAGTAAAGGGTTGGGAAAAGATTTTCTAATCAAATGGACCTGAGAAACAAGAGGGTGTACCTATCCTAATATCTAACAAAACAGATTTCAAACTAAAATCGAACAAAAGAGATAAAGAGGGGTACTTCATACTAATCACAGAAAAAATCCTATCAAGATGAAGTCTAAATTCTGAACATCTATGCCCCTAATACAAGAGCACCAACATATATAAAAGAAACATTACTAAAGCCTAAGTTGCACATCAAACCACACACACTAATAGTAGGAGACTTCAACACCAGAATCTCACCAATGAACAGGTCTGTCATTAGCAGAGATATAAGAGAAAACTAACAGATGTCATAACTCAAATGGATTTAACAGACATCTATAGAACATTTCACCCAAACACACACACACACACACACACACACACACACACAAAAAAATACCTCAGCACCTCATGGAACTTTCTCTAAAATTAAATATATACTCAGTTAACATAGCAAACCTCAACAGATACAAAAAAATTGGAATAACCCCTTTATCTTTTTGGATCACCATAGTTTAAAGTTAGAATTTGGGGCTGGAGAGATGGCTCAGAGGTTAAGAGCACTGACTGTTTAACCAGAGGTTCTGAGTTCAAATCCCAGAAACCACATGGTGGCTCCCAACCATCTGTAATAAGATCTGGTGCCCTCTTCTGGCCTGCAGGGACACATGCAAGCAGAATGTCATATACATAATTAATAAAAAAAGATAAAGTTAGAATTCAACAACCACACTAACTGCAGAAAGACTACAAACTCATGGAAACTGAACAATGCTCAAGTGAATCACCCCTGGTGACAAGGAAGAAATAAAAAGAGAAATTAAAGACTTCCTAGAATTCAACAAAAATGAAAGCACAACATACCCAAACCTATGGGACACTATGAAAGCAGAGCTAAGAGGAAAGTTCATAGCATGAAATGCCTACATAAAGAACCTGGAGAAATTTCACACTAGCTACTCAACAGCACACTTGAAAGCTCTAGAACAAAAAGAAGCAGAGTTGGAGGACTAGATAACAGGAAATAATCAAATTGAGGACTAAAATCAATAAAATAGAAAGAAAGAAAACAATACAAAGAATCAATAAAACAAAGAGCTGGGTTTTTTGAAAAAAATGAACAAGATAGACAAACTAACCAAAAGGCAGAGAGAGAACATCCAAATTAATAAAATCAGAAATAAAAAGGGGGAAAGAACAACAGACACTGAGGAAATCCAGAGAATCATTTGGCCATACTTCAAAAACCTGTACTCCGCAAAATTGGAAAATATTAAAAAAAAAAAAAGACATTTTTCTGGATAGGTACAAAATATCAAAATTAAATCAAGACTAGGTAAACAATTTAAATAGACCTATAACTCCTAAGGAAATAAAAGCAGTCATCAAAAGTCTCCCAATCAAAAAAATTCTGGGAACAGATGGTTTCAGTGCAAAAATTCTACCAGAACTTCAAAGAAGAGCTAATACCTATACTCCTCAAATTGCTTCACACAATAGAAATGGAAGGACATTGCCAAACTCTTTTTATAAGGCTACAGTTACCCTGATACCCAAATGACACAAGAACTCAAAAAAGAAAAGGATAATCAGCCTATAGTACATGACCCCAGAGAAGCTAGGTAATCATGGATCCTCCTGTGAAGGGGAAACAGACAAGATCTGAGAAAATCGGGAGCATAGCGTTGGGAGGAGGGGGGACACGAGGGAACAGGACGGCTGAGATGATGACAACCAAAGCTTCTTCTCTGTGGCCTAAAGAATAGAGGGAAAAAATGTGCTGGTATGTGTATCTACTCACTAATAAGTGAAATGTAATTTTAAATTAAAAAATTAAAAAAAAAAAACAAGCTTGGGGTAGAAGATACACTTTTCCTGTCCTATAAAAATTAATAAACAAGCCAGGTGGTGGTGTACAACTTTAATCCCAGCACTTGGGAGGCAGAGGCAGGCAGATCTCTGTGAGTTCAAGGCCAGCCTAGTGTACAAGAGCTAGTTCCAGAATAGGCTCAATATGCAGTCACAAAACAGAAACTAACTTATAAGAGATTATTAATTAATTCTATGTTTTCATTCTAAACTACATAACACAAGCTATTTTCTTTCTTCTTGGTTTTTTTGTTTTTTTTTTTTTGTAGCTTTAGCTGTCTTGGAACTTGCTCTGTAGACCAATCTGGCCTCAAACTCTGAGATCTGGCTGCCTGCCTCTGCCACTGGAGTGCTGGGACTAAATGTGTGCACCACCATGTCCAGGTAAGGACAGCTAAAAATGTTACACGTCTCTTTCCAGAACAAAACTGTGTGATGCATCTGAGTAAGTGCCTGAAAGGGCAGAGAGGGTAAGTTAGTTGTGTAGCACACACACACACTAAGCAACCGCACCACTGGAGCTCCAAATTTCATTTGACAAAGGCAAAGGTAGACTGGTACGCGTCTTTTTCCCAACACTTGGTTCAAGGCCAGCCTGGTCTATATGGTGAGTTTCAGGACAATCAGTCAGAGCTACAGAGAAAAACCCTTAACAAAAGCAAGGGAGAAGAAGGGAGGGGAGGGGAGGGGAGGGGAGGAAAGAAAAGGAAAGGAAAAGACAGGAAAGGACAGGACAGGACAGGACAGGACAGGACAGGACAGGACAGGACAGGACAGGAAAGGAAAGGAAAGGAAAGAGAGCCAAAATCAGAAGTGCTATATTAAAATGCAATGTTTTTGCCCCTATCATTCAAACACATACTTGTTTATAAAAGAGAGAGCTAAATCATATGAAAATTGAAAAGTTAATTCTTACTAAAGCCTTCTGGATCTTCTTCCCACATTGTCAGTTCTTCTTCAGTTAATAAAAAATAGTGAGAGACTAATCTTCGACATATCTCTGTCAACGTGGGATATGTGAAGAATGCCATCTTAATCTTATGGGCTTCAATTGTTTCAGGGCTGCTATCTAGAAAAATAAAATTTCCAGTTAATAGATTAGTCATTCTCTCTAAACTGGATCTTTTAAGTAAAATTAGAAATGTACTTTCAGAAGAAAAGATATACTTCAGTATGAATCTCTTCGTACATAGTATGAACCTATTTTTAAGGTACTCTTCCCATTATTTGTAATGCATCAGTCCATCAGTCCAGCTGCATCCTAACCACTATAATTTATACACAACTGCTATGATGTCCCAACATACAAAATGATCTCCCTCCCAATCCATCTCTTCCATTCTTCCTACCTTGCTACAAGACTTCCTTATTCACCTTCACACCTATACAAAAAGCATTCCAGATAACACAGCATATAATTCAGCCTTGTCTACAAACAACTCAACTTTGTAAGAAGTCAGAGAAAAGTTTTATTCTATAAAAATAAGTACAAATAGTAATAAGGAGGTGCAAAGGCTACTGTGGAATATAATTCCCAAATTGTATAAGTTTCAAATCATCTACTGTGCTACAAAACAGGTCAGGAAATATAAACAATTTGACTTTAAAAGCCAATATTTACAAATTAAATTGTAAAGTGTTTCTCATAACAATAGAATTTTCATATTAAAATTAATTTCACAAAAACTGTATTAAAATAGTAATTACATCACACTTGGATTAAAAGTTTTCTAAAAAAAAAATCAGTGGAGTATTACCTTCAAAATTTTTGGATGGCTTATAAGCATAATTTTTGACAATCATCTTAATAAGATTCATGCACTGGACAATGAATCGCTCAAAGGTAACACCTTCACCAACTTCAGTAAAAACATAGCTTACAGAAAATTCCAGTGACCTCTGAATTAGGGGAGTAAATGAAATGGGGTGCTGATCCAAGAAGTCCAAGAGCTATAAAGAAAAGAAAAGCTGGAATGGTATTTTGTACAAAATCTTTATAGAATATATTACTCCAATTTTCTAATAACTATTTAACTAGTTTTGACCTTCATGGGAGCTCCGGGCATGACAGATTCACATACACTATGACCCTTCTTAGAATATATCACAAATCATAGATTTTTTTTCCCCAGCTTTACCCTCATAAAGAACTTTCTAGAATTTCTAATGCAGAGACCAAAAAGATCCTATTAACTTTGTAACAATGAGTAAATGCGATACAAAAAACATTAGGTATATATTACAGGCTTTTTAAAAGAACAATAGTAAGAAGACATTAAAAATAAGACTGCCTTCTTTATGAACCATATCTGAGTTCTAGGACTGCCAGAGCTACACAGAGAAGAGTCTGTCGCAAACTATATAAATAAAAAAGAAAGCAAGTAAACAAACAAACAAACAAGCACACACATCCGCTTTATATTGGGTTTTTAAAGGTTAAATTGATTTGATTTTGATTGATATTACCTAGAATGTAAGAAATGAAGATACTGACATTCAAATCTAACCCTAACAATAAAGCATCGATAAAAGAAAAAACATATTCTGACCATCTTCAAGTACCCATTTTGTGTGTAAACAGTCTCCAATCAGGCCTTCCTAAGTGATAGAACACAATTCTTTTTATTTCTTCCAATTCTCCAAGCCACAATTTTCATAAAATATTATATAAAACTGACTTTATCAGGCATTGGGCAGTACAACCATAAATTCCATTCAAAAGATGTGGTAATTGTGATAATACTCTGATATTCATTCTGAATATACTCTGTGATATTATAGTTACCAGCTGCATCTGATCTACTTCTGGCTGAATTGCTTTTTCCTTTTTACCCTTTAGATCTCTAGTAGATCTAAGAATAATGAACTTTAGAAAAATCAACTTTATAGTCATTATAGTTGATTTTATTTTCCCAGTGGTGCTAACAAAACGGAAGGCTTAGTGTATGCTAGGCAATCCATTAACCACTACATAACCAACTAGAATTGATTCTTTTACATCAAGTTAACTTACACATTATGACATTTTACAGGTAAATTTAATTACTATACATGTTCTTAAAGTTTAAAGATAACAAAGGTAATTTCAGTTTTCCAAAGACCCAAAACATGTTTTCTTTCATTAAAGTAAAAACTATAAAAATATACAAATATATTTTCCTTTCTAAATATGAGGTGTGTTTTACTTGAAAATATATATATAACAAAAAAGAACACTTACCACTTTAGTGAAAAGAATGATGGTCTTTTCCAGCCTATCTCGACATACATTATCTGTACCTATACTTCTACCTATTAAGAATATAATTCAAGTTTTTAATAGTCTGTAAAATTACAAAAAGCATTAAAACTTTAACAAAAAAAGAGATATTTCACATAAGAAATTCATGATTAAAAAAGCAGTAACAAGATTTGTACCTAATAAACAGAGTAACCATCAATGTTACAATAAACAAAATTAATTCTAAAATATAAAGTAAACACATTTTTTTAAAATGATAATTTTAGCAACAAATTACAAATCACATTTTTAGGATTAAATCAGTTGTATTTGAAGCATTTTTCAAACACAAAGCACCTAAAGAATAATGTATTTGTTATTATTGTCATACATGTATTCTGAAAACTCTTCCTCCTAATTTGCACATTCTGAATACTGTCAGTCCCTCCGTTCCTTTGCTCTCTCATCACTCTCTATAGTCCGCTTTGACATACACCTCATTCAGCTAACTTTGGTACCGTCTTGGTGATGACCAGGGCAAAGGGACCTGGGTTTTGTTCTGTTTTAATTTAACTTAATTAATTTATTTAACAATTTAACTTAATTTAATTTAACAATACAAAATGCCTGGCAACAGGTTCAATAACGTATTTGCTATATTAAAAATGACAGGCATAAAATAATCAACAACCCCTACAAATGAAATTAAGAATTAGATAGCAAGTGTCTAAACACACTCATTGTACACACACACACACACACACACACACACACACACACGAGTACAAATGCATTCCAAGCAAAGGTGTTCACAATCACATATATGGAAGAGACAGGATAACAAGTCACCAGTACAAAACAAACATAAATGCTAAACTTTCTTTATGGAACTTTGAATTACAAAAGATTACATAAAGTATCATTTAAGGAAGGACATTTATATCAGTGATATATAAACTATACTAAAAGAGATAATCTACAATAATCTAAACAGGACTGGGCATATCCTATACATATTACTTCTTAAACAAAATTGCCATGCCTAGGACAGCAGTATTAGTTAAAGGAAGGAGTGCACAGACAACACAGAATTTTAGGAAAGGGTTTCCTCTAGTCTTGGGACAAGTATATGGAGGCAAAACTAAGCTTCTGATTCAGCCTCAATAGTTAGTTACCAACTTCTAAGACACATACAGGATCTTCTACTTCTAGCCACATACAGGATCTGTTCTACTACCAAGACCTCACTCAGACGGTCCACATGTGACACTGAGACAAATCACTATCTGCACATTTGCATATGTACAGGGTAGAAGCTGCTGATGAGTTAGGAATAATTCACTAATCTATATTAACCCTCATTAATCCCAGCTGTTAATGAATAATAGACAGTTCTAAAGTCAACATGCAATGGAAGGACTTACTGCACTCCAGAAACTGTTTGAGACGTTCAAATATTCCATGTAAAAAACCCTAGAAAAGAATACATTTTAAAATGTCTCAATGTATTCTGTTATAAACATACGCTTTTTAAAAACCTTACGCTTTTTGTCAAGGATTCTAAAACATCTAGTACACAGTTTTTATATAAGTACCTAAAGGAGCTAGATTTGGTCAAATATGCCTAGAAGCCCAACAGGCTAGAGACTGAAGGAAAAGGATCATGAACACAACAAACTCAAGGCCGACACATGCTAGGCAAGGTATATTCCTAACCCTTTTTATTTTGAGATATGATCTTGCTTAAGTTATCCAATCTGTCCTCAAACTTGCAGTCTTCCTGTCAGAACATGCCAAGAAAATGATATTACAGGTGTGTATCATGCTCAGCAACAATGCATCATCAAATGCAAATCAACAGGAAGAATTAACCTCTTCAGTATCTTTTAGGAGGCCCTAACTAAATGTACTACTTCCCTCAACTTCATGCAGCCCCAAAATATCCCCACAGAAGATGTAAACTGGGCTAAACTCATCATGTATTTAAGGAGAAATTACAGAGCTATAAGCTTGTGCACAGAAGAAAAAAAGATATATATCAACAGTGAATATACAGTACTACTGTAGCAGGCTGAATGAAAATGGTCCCAACAGTCTCACTGAATGTTTGGTTTCCAGTTAGTGGAGTGTATGGGAAGGATTAGGAAATGTGGCCTTGCTGGAAGAGCTGTGTCACTAGGGGGTGGGCTTGGGAGGTTTCAAAAGCCCATGCCATGCCTGACATGGGATGCCCTTCTGTATGTATGAATATGTTTTATTACCATTGGTTAATAAAGAATCTGATTTGACCAATAGCCAGGAAGAACAAAAGCAGTTGGGGAATAAGAAGACAGAGTCAGGGAGAAGCCAGCAGTTGCCAGGGAAGCAAGATGTGAGGTAACAAGCCAAGAGCCTCGTGGTAAAATATAGAATAATAGAAATGGGTTCATTTTAGTTGTAAGAGCTAGTTTATAATAAGCTTGAGCTAAAGGCCAAACAGTTTGTTGTTAATATTAAGCCTCAGAGTGGTTATTCGGGAACTGGCAGGCAGGAGAAAAACTTTCATTTATACAGACCCAGTCAACTGTTGCCTACAATTCAGGATGTAAGTTCTCAGCTACTGTTGCTTCAGCGCCATGCCTGCCTGCCTGCCTGCCTCCATGTTTCCTGCTGCAATAATCATGGACTACCCCTCAGACACTGTAAGTAAGGCCCCAAATTAATGCTTTTTTTTTTTTTATAATCTGCCTTGATCATGTTGTCTCTTCATAACAATAGAACTGTAACTAAAATAACAACCTATATGGGCTTGTATAAGGTTGTTTGCACACACATTCTGTTTACACACACTGTTAGTTTGTAGGTTGTAGTGGTTTGAATGAGAATAGCCCCCAAGGATTATATGTTTAAATACTTGGTCTCCAGTTAGTAGAACTGTGTGGGAGGAGGTGTGCTCTTGTTAGAAGAGGTGTATCACTGGGGAACAGATTTCAAATTTCAAAGGACTTATGCCATTACCAGTGTCCTCTCTGCCTCCTGCTTGCATCTAGATGTGAACTCTCAGCTGCTCCTGTGAAAAAAGCTTTGCTACACCATGGACCCTAACCTTCTAAAACCATAAGCCCAATCAAATGCCTTCTCCATGGCTTTGGTCATGGTGTTTGATCTCCTGTCAACATGCCTTTGCTCCAACCTTCTGAAACCATAAACCCAATTAAATGCTTTCTTTTATGAGTTGCTTTGACCATGGTGCTTGATCATAGCAAAAGAATGTTGTTTTCATTTTGCAGTGCTAGGAGTCTAACACAGGGCCTCACATTATGAGAAGGCAAGCATGTTATAACTAACTATATCTAAGGCTCATGTATTTATTCATCAAACTTCTTGTAAAGATCAAGTATCACTGTTATGAAGAAAAAATATTTCATTTTTAAATATAGAAAAATATCGAAGACTTAATTGACAATTTAGAATTCACCTAATAATGTTAAAACAGCATTAAAAATCTTAGGGATTCTCTTCGACTTAAATTCAAATTAACACTGTCAGTGTATCCTACAAGTTGAAAAACTATCCTAGGCCATTTCCCCTCCTTTATGTAACAGCCACTTTGATATGGTGAAAGCAGACAACTATAAAATTCACTATAACATAGAGAGAATGATAAAAAAAAAAAAACCCACAAGACCTAGATGGCCACTTAATTAAAAACTATTCCAAATCAATACCAGATACAAAAGCCAGTCAGAAAAAACCCCAAACACTTTCTCAAGGTCACTCGTCATAAATCCTTTCTGTTTCTTACCATCACCTCCATATCCTTGTGAGGTTCCACAAATCCATTCACAGTTAACTTACGCAGCACTGAAAAGCAAAGAAAGCTTCATTTGAACTGTATTTCTTCATATTTTATTCTATTACAATCATAATTATAATGAATCTGAATAACAAACTCAACCAACTCAAAGACACTTCCCACTTAGCAGATCCAGACAGGTAATCATCTGAGTGAGTACAAAACCTGATTCTTCTGAACAACATGAACAGTGGTTGTTCTCACATGTCGCTATACGAGATATATAACTGTAGTAAGATTTTGACATTGAGGGTAATTTATTCTTAGAAATTTTAAGATACAACTAAAAACTTCAACTTTAGCTTATATGAAAATATAGTATGTCTCCTAAAACCAATATAAAACTGAATTGTTTCCATATCTGGAATAGAGTGCTTAATTATGAATGTTACATCTTATGGTAACTAAAATCCTTATGTGCAGGGGCAATTAAGGTAATATATTTTGAATCTGAGACAGGTTTAAGTCCTTTCTTCAGTACTCTATTACTTAGGGCAATTTTTCTATATCCACTTTCCTCAGGGAAAATGTGGCTACTACATCTGATTTCATAGTTCCTAAAGGATTCAACAGTGCAATTTATTTAAAACAGCACAATTCCACACAAGGACGACAGTATGAGACAATCTGGAAGAATAGGGAAGAACACAGAGCCTCTTGAATACCAGGGGAAGACACTAATGTTGAGCTTCATCCCAGCCAAAGACAAAATTAAAGTCACTTTATTAAATAAGCATTGCTACCTATATTATTATATAATTATCTATTAGATAGTGTTCATGAGCCCAAAGACCATATACTAAAATTAAATTTAGGCTAGGTGTAGTAGTAGTGTTGTAAATCTTTAATACCAGAACTCAAACGCAGAGGAAGATAGAGCTCTGAGTTCAAGACCAGCCTAGGTTACATATATACTGAGTTAAGATCAGCCCGTGTTGGGAAAAAAACAAACAAACTAAGCTAGGCATATGACTGTCTACAGTCCAATTTCTTCAAATGTGGACAGTACTTTAAAACCATTCACACATTTGTTCAGAGAACTCAGCTTAGGAGTTGTGTAGACACCGTCTAGTCAGTTCATGTAAGGATGCCCTAGACAGTGCCAAGAGTGCACAGTGAGATCCCAAGGTAAGGGGCTGAGTATGTTTAAAGATCTTATAAACAAAACTGTTTTAAAAATGCAAAACGGGACTCATTTCAGGAAGAGAAAAACAAGTTCTATGAGGAAAAACAAATAAAACAAAGAAACCACAGTGCTAGCCACCAGACTGGTTTGGGGAGGAGAAAGGGTGGGTCAGAGGTACAGCAAGAGCGGGCTCTAGTAAGTAACACAGGGAACTTGGTTCATGGAAGGCACGATGGAAATGATGCTATAAGAATGCTCACAAACACATTTTTTTGGGCACAGCCCAAAACAGCTTCTCTACCACCATCTCTTATAGTCCAGGCAAGCCTGAGGCACAAAAATGTCAAAGGTCAAGTTTAAAGAAAAGAGACTTGAGAGACACCACCCAACCAAGCGAGTTAGAACTAAACTGTAAGGACAATGGTAACAGTAGGGACCAGACTGAGAGATGAAGGGAAAATAGAAGCACATGAAAAAAACATATTCAGAGGACTGAGGCCAAAGTAACATACAATTCATACATTTGAAATTACTTGGTATTTTGATAAGTTTCTTAGAAAAAAGTTCCCTAATTCTTATCTTACAGAGAAATCAACCCATTTTTCCTAAGGACAACGGAGAAAGAAATCTGTCCCGAGCAACTACGTGGCAACTGTGCCGAAGCGCATCTGGTTCAACAGTACCTTTTAAGGACAGTAGTGTTCGCTCTAGTGAACTCAGAACTGCAGTTTCACTGCCAGAAGAAATCTGCTGCAGGAATGTGTCTGTATGATGGTTCCACAGAGAACTGGCAAAGTTATAAATTCCAGAAGCTAACTGCAAGAAAAAAGCATCAAATTTGCACATCACTTGTTTTAATAATAAATTACAAATACAAGTAATTACATTGTGGTCTTACAACAAAAAACACATAATTAGTGAGATTTGAAAGAGTTAAAAGTATTTATGGTGATGCTTCAAAGATTTTAACTACAACATAATGATTAGTGTTCACAGACTATTGCTTTAAATACACACACAGACACACAAACCTAAAAAATTAGTTTCTTAAAACAATGTTTACCCCAATAATATCTATATTTACAGACTGGTGATTATTTTTGGCTTATTTTTTTACACTCACTAATTGATTGAAAGCTCAGATTTAAAAACAACCATTTATGGACCATCACTCAGTAAGTCACACATGTTGATACACTATGGTAAATGATAAAGTTAGTCTGACCTTCTGTGTTCCTCTTGCAGTTCTCTCCATGGTGCTTAAGTATTTAAAGCTAAAGACATACAAACCACATGACTTTCAGACTATGTTCCTAACCAGTACCAATGTTTAAAAACCGATCAATGATCATGAGCAAGGAAGTCAGGACCGTGAGGGGTGCGTTCACCCACTGAGACGGCGGGACAGAACTAGAGGGAGATCACCAAGTCCAGTTGGAATGGGACTGATGGAACATGAGACCAAACCGGACTCTCTGAATGTGGCTGACAGTGGAGGATGACTGGGAAACCAAGGACAATGGCAATGGGCTTGGTCTCTACAACATGTACGGGCTCTGTGTGAGCCTTGTCAGTTTGGTTGCTCACCTTCCTGGACCTGGGGGGAGCTGGGAGGACCTTGGACTTAACATAGTGAAGGGAACCCTGATGGCTCTTTGGCCTGGAGAGGGAGGGAGTGGGGGTATGAGTGAAAGGGAGGGGAGGGAAGGGGGGGGAGGAGGGGAGGAGATGGAAATTTTTAATTAAAAAAATGGGGGGAAAATTAAAATTAGAATACCAATAAGTAACTGAACAAAAAACAAAACAAAAAGGGGGGGGAATGAAACAATAGAAATGGCTCCCTTAGGCTCATAGATTTGAAAATGCTTAGTTACTAGGGAGTGGCACATTTAGGAGTTGAGACTTTGTAGGAGGAATATTGTCACTTGGGGTGTGGGCTTTGAGGTTTCAAATGATCAAGCCAGGGCAGGTATTTATCTCTCTTCCTTGATGCCTGCCAATCGATATGTATAACCCTCAGCTCCTTCTTCAGCACCCTTATTTCCTGACCTCTGAACCTGTAAGCCAGTCCCAATTACATGGTTTCCTTTATTAAGAGTTGCTATGGTTGTGACATCTTTTCATAGTAATAGAAACCTTAACTAAGACACAGGAGAAAATTATTTTACCAAAATATACCATCTGCACACAGAGTGCAAATTACACTATATATAAGAGCCTATCCATTCAATCCCCAAAGTCTAAATAAGATATCCGCATCAAAAGGTTAGGATAAAAGGAACATTTTCCTCATGGTTGAATCAAATTCATCAAAATAAATTTTGCTTGTTCCACAAAATCCTTTACATTTAAAATCTGACTCCAAAAACATATGTAAGAAAATTTAGTAATTCAGACAATCAAATAAAACAGTTAACTTGGAAGAAGGAGGGATGAAGATCAGGAGTTCAAGTCCAATCTCAGCTACACAATAAGTCTGAGGGAAGCCTGGGTACCTGAGACCCTGTCTCAAAAAACAAAAGAGGGTTTGTAAGAAGGCTCAGGAAGCTGGATCCCCAGAACCCACATAAAGTGAAAGAAGAGAAAAATCAACACCACAATGTTGTCCTCTGATCTCTGTATGAACACTGTGGCACAATCATGTCTGCACACATTACACACACATGCATAATAATAAAAACGCAGTAAGAATAATAGATAAGGACCAGGTGGAGTGGTGCACACCTTTAATCCCAGCACTCTGGAGAAAGAGGAAGGCGGATCTCTGTGAGTTTGAGGCCAGCCTGGTCTACAGAGTGAGTTCCATAGCAGCCAGGGCTAGAGACCTGTCTCAAAAAGAAAAAGAAAAGAAAAGAAAAAAAAAAACAGTTACAGGTATTAAGATGAGTTGGGTAACACACCTGTATATTTGAGAGGTAGAGGCAGGAGGATCAGTTGTTCAAGACCACCATAGCTCAAGAGAACAAGAATTTTATATACATGTTAGTAACAGTGGGCAAAGTTGAGCATACCCATAATTCCAGGTAACTGGGAGGCTGAGATCAGAGGATCCTGAGTTCCAAGACAGCCTAAGCAACACCAGGAGGCACTATCTCAAAAAAAAAAAAAAATTTAGTTTTGTTTGGTTAGTCAGTTTTGCTTTTGTTTTTGTTTTGTTTTGTTTTTTTGAGACAGGGTTTGTCTGTGTATCCCTGGCTGTCCTGGAACTCACTCTGTAGACCAAGCTGGCCTCAAATTCAGAGATCCACCTACCTCTGACTGCAATGTGCTGAGATTAAAGGTGTGTGCCAACACCACCTAGCAATAATAAAGATCTTAATCTATTAATTCTTCTCTCTCCTTTTTTCCTTGATTTTTCTCTTTTTTGTATTCTTCCTTTTTGCTAATCCTAAACATATTATTATTAATAAAATTTATTATTTCAATTTAAAACTATGTAAGTAATATGTTTGGCATACTGCAACTATTTCTGAATGGAGGCAATATACAACTTTGAATAAAAATAAATGAACAGTATGAAAATGTTTTCTTTAATATTCCTTGTTTCCTCATTCAGATCTGGAGCACAGTATCTGAGTAAGGACATCAGACATGTACTAAGGCTCCAATGTAAGAGTTTTAGGCTAATCTAAAGCACAACAGAAACAGATGATTACAGTGCAGAAGCAATCATATCTCTTTGACAAACAGCTTTTCCTTGATTAAACTTCAGTCAGATTCTCCTAAATCCCTTTGGAAAAGAGGTATGAACTACAGCCAGACAAAGCTCCTCTCCTATACACATCTCAGTCACTCTGGGTGCCTGGTTAGGCGCCTTACCTCTACAATCCCAATGGTATCTCATCATCCTAGCTTGCCTTCAGAAGCAGAATCCTGTTAGGTCAGTTTAAACAGAAACTGCCCCTTACCCTGGACATTTCCTCCTACTAACCTGCCAGCCACTCCCACCTTCCCCACCCTCTCCTGATTCTTTGACTATAAACTCCCATTTTCTTACATTCAGTGTTGTGCCGACCAAACCTCTCTTCCCAACTGCAAGCCCTCCTCTAGTAGCTCCTTCTGAATAAAGTCAGTTTTACTATGACTGTCTTTGACAAGCATTTCAGACATTTTCCACAATTTTTCAGCCCTACTGTAAAACAAGGGAAGACTTAAAGAAAGGAACCACTGCCCACTATCATATCCACAAGCTATTCATAACCTTTATTTGCACCAGAGCCATCAACTGATGTCTGCTTATAAAGGCTCAGATGGAAAAGAAAAGGCAATGAAGTAAACCAAGTAGGAAGAATAAAAATATTTCTTCCACATTTTCTTCTAAAAAATGCAGCAGGGAAAGAATGTTCAGTAAAACACTACACAAAGAAATTATATAATAAAAACACTCTTGAGAACAGATAGGCCCAAACTCCAATTGGTTAGGTTTTCTTTCTAAATAGAAGAGAGAGTGCCACCCACTGACAATTTGGTGAATTTAGCTGAGATGCACACTCTTAACTCCTTTCAATATAAAAGTGAGCCATTATAGTAAGCTTAACTTGTTTTTGCATTTCAAGTATTCTTAAATACTCAAATCCACTGTCCTCAGAATTCCTATTAGGAAAAGTTAGCAATAAAGTATTAAAGCCATGGAACTCATAACTAATAGCGATGCAACAGACTGTAAAACCCAAGACACTATCACCTGAAACTAATCAGCAAAAAGCAAGTCAACAAGGACAGAAGGTTGGACACAAACAGGACAACTAGTTCCCTCAAGCAACAGCATGAAAAGGAGAAAGAAAGACAGGAGTGAGTGCTACTCTTCTAAACTAATTAAAAGATTCTGAGACAGTGCACTTACGGGCTTAAAGTAATCTTGTAAAAATCTTTGAGAAGAGAATAATTAAATAAGACAGGAGTATTAATTTTTATACTTTCCTTAGATGTGATACATTAAATGATCAGTTTTTATAATAGACAAATAGGAAGATAGAAGCCAAGTATGATGGTACATGCCTATAATAATCCCAGCACTTGGAGAGTAGAGACAGGAAGATCAAGAGTTGGTCATGAGCTAGAGACATCACTCTGCAATAAAGAACACTTGCTGTTCTTCCAGAGGACCCATTTTTGGCACCCAGCACACACATGGTGACTCATAACCATTTATAACTCAGTTTCCAGGGGATCCAACACCCTCTTCTTATCTCCTTTGACACCAGAAACACAAGTCATATACACACATACATGAAGTCAAACATTCATATGGATAAAATAAAAATAAAAATTTTAGGGGGAGTTGGGACAATCTGACTATTGCAGTCTTGGCTGTTCTGGAACTTGATATGTAGACCAGGCTGCCCTAGAACTAATAGAGATCACCCTGACTCTGCTTGGCTAAATAAATCTTAAAAAAAACAAGAGCCAGCTACAGGACTGGGTCTTTAATCCCCACACTCAAAAGATAGAAACAGATGGATCTTTGTTAGCACAAGACTAGCCTGGTCTACCCAGTGAGTTCCAAGACAGCTATACTGGGTGTGTATGGGGGGAGGGGGATGATCATCCTATACCACATACCAAGTTTAAGGCCAGCCAAAACTGCATGAGACCCTGTCTCAAAGGAGAAGAGGTGGCATTAAAACATGCCAAGAGCAGGTTGCCTCCATAGGTTAAAGGCAAGTTCCTAATACTGAAGACAATATGCACTTCAAACATAAAACCCAGAAGACCTGAGCAGTATCTGACTCTAAAGCCTCCTCCTTGAAGACTAGTTTTCATAGGTGGCACACACCTTTAATCCCAGTAATCGGGAAGTGGAGGCAGGTGGATCTCTGTTGAGTTTGAAGCCAGCCTGGTCTACAAACAAGTTTCAGGACTGCCAGGGCTACTGTTTGTTACCCAGACAAACCCTGTCGGGGGGGGGGGGGGGGGGGGGGGGGGAGAGAGAGAGAGAGAGAGAGAGAGAGAGAGAGAGATAAAAGTGCTTCTTGAAGACTATCTTGTCATTCTAGTAAGCATTATCAAAGGGAGAGTTTCTGTACTGTAGGTTACCAAAATAAGAGGAGGAGCGCTAACTAGCAAAACTACTCTTCACTGTTGTCTTCCTAGTGAGCTGCAACAGCTATCTTGTCCCTCAATGCCCCAAGGCTGGATCCTTTCCTGCCACCTACTACTTACAGATAGTCTGTGTCTGCAGATTCAGCTAATCTAGTACACAATGAGAGGTGCTAGTCAACTTTCTCCAACATATTTCTAGCTCTATGTATTCTTTAAAAAAAAAAACTTTCCATAAAATTTTTGTTTTATACTTTTTATTTTGTTTTGTAGATACAGTCGTATTACATACATGGTCTAGCTGGCTAGGAACTCACAAGGAAGCCAGGCTGACCTCAAACTTACAGAGATCCACTAGCCTCTGTCTCTCTCAGGTGCTGGGATTAAAAGCATATGCCACCATGCCCATCTTGAACATGGTAATTTCTAAGAGCATGACTCTTCTATTATTTTTGGGATGCTTTGTTTTTGTAGTGCTGGGAACAGAATCCAGATCCTTGTACTCGCTAGTAAGCGCTCGATTCCTGTGCTATATCCTCAGCCTAATTATTCATTTAACAGTTACTGAGCACCAACCATCATGTCCAGTTTTCTAGGCTAATTAGCACAACTATAACAAAAGTAACACTGCAGTGATCTGAGAAAATTAAGTGAACATTCACCACAATGTGATAAATAGTCCAGTAGGTTTAGTATCAGAGGCTAGGTAGACACCTGCATTTCAGACAATAAAGAAAGGAATTAACACTAGATGAAGATCAACCAAAACACTTAAGAGGCTGCCTTGGCTAAAAACAAGTATCTGAAAATCAAAGCAACATATAAGGAGAAACTATAGTTTTAAAAAGCCAAAACAATTCATACTTTTATTGATGGGTAATATTTAATAAAAGTCAGCTGTAACCCAGAATGTTCTACACATCTGACTCTGAGAAAATTTTTCATAGAAAAGCAAGTCAAAGTTTAAAATGTTAGAAGTGGAAATAAAGGTAAGGAAATTCAAAAAAAGATTTGAATAGATAAACTGTCCATTACTTTAATTCTGAATACTAGAAATAAAGCAAGAACAATCGGTAGTTGCAGCGCAAGCACGCCTTTAATACCAGCACTCGGGAGGCAGAGACAGGTGGTTCTCTGTGAGTCTGAGGCCAGCTCTACCTACACAGTGAGTTCCAGACCAACCAGGGCTACAAAATGAAGCTCTGTAGGCCAGATAACTCAGTAGTTAAGAGAATTTGTTCTTGGAAAGAACCCAGCTTCGATTTCCATAGCTCATGTGGTAGTTCACAACCATCTGTTAACTATAGTTCCAATGGATTTGGTGTCCAATTCTGACTTCCAAGAACATCGAGCAAACATATGGTGCACATACATACATGTAGACAAAACACTCATACATGTACAATAAAAATAAATCTATAAAATAGTTTTAAAATAAAATAACAGAAATCAAGCTAACATGAAAAAGAACAGCAAAGTAACCAATCCTATGATTATCAAAAAGAATTTCTTTTATACAACATTTCTTAGAATAACATGATAGGGTATTTAAAGCAACAGTTAGTAGTAAACACAATAAAACGAAATCCTAGCTTAAACTTTCTAAGAATTACTATCTAGGAAGACCAGCATGGCGCAACATGCATATAACCCTAGCATTTGGGAGGTAGAGACAAGAACAGGAGTTAAAGATCACTTTGGCTGTTTTACATGTCTAAAGCCAGGCTGAGCTAGGGAAGAAGGGAAAGTAGAAATAGAAGGGAAGGGGGAGGGAAAGAAGAGAAGGAAAATGTCATAACCCAAGATCTGTACACCACAACCTCAAGAGCAAGAATCCCAAAAGTGCTGTTCTAAAACCTCATCTCTTACTGAAAGACTGAAAATTAATGTGGATTTGTTGCAGCAGCAGCTGCTGTTTCATTTTTATTAGGTTGTTGTGTTGTCTAGAGCAGTCTACAACTCCTAGTCTCAAGCAACTCTTGGCCCTTAGCCGGTATGTAACTGAAACTATCTATACACACCACTGCACCTGTCAAAAACTAATGTATTGAACAAGGGTTTGAAACAGCCCCAAAATACCTGCTTCACTCTTCCCCATTTCCCTAAACTATCCTCAAAAAAGAGGCACTCCCCTGGGCACCAACAACAAAACAAAGTCTTCAGGGACAAAAGATTAGTTAGCTTTCTGTAGAAGAACAAGGCTTCACAAAGATTCTCTTCTGAAACTCTCTTCTCTGGACTCCCTCCATTAAACGGCCTATTTTCCACAAGCTGCCAGCTCTTCAATTATCCCTTCCCATGTACAGCTAGGTATCTCCTTTAGGAATAAATAAAGCATCTCAACTTTACAACTCTTAGAATTGGTCAGGCGTTCTGGTTTAGAGCTCTGCCAAAACATCCTTTATTTTAACCCCAAAGAGGAAGAGGAACAAAAGCATGGGTGCAAGTGCATCTATACCCTAGAGCTTAAGCAGGAGGACAAGTTGCTGTCAGAAGGCCTGGGAAAGACTGCACACTAAATGAAGAAGTGAAAGAAACCCTCTAACTGTTCAGGGAAAAGCCTGTGCAATATAATACACTAAGAGAAGAGAAAGGAATAGCTCAAAACAAACAACTCCCTAAAAATTCCCTAGTTTTATGGGTCCTATCATAAATTTTTTCATTATGTGCTATTTTTCATAACTACCAAAGGTAAACAAGAACACCAAAACAAAAACCTGAAAATTCAGTGGTATCATATTGTACAGTCTAAATGTCACCATCAACAATACGAAATTGTTATTTTTAAAGATCAAAAAACAGTCAGATCCAAAACCATACCAAGAACAGTAGAGAAAGTTAATACTTGGTAAAGACTAACAAACCTGATACAGTCTGAATGCACTGTGCCCTATGGACTGGCTCAACTATGCGGATAAACCAGCTGAGTGTGGTATGCACATCTGTAACCTCAGCATTTGGGAGATGGAGGAATGAAGATCAGGAATTCGGTCTTCCTCAACTACACAAAAAGTTTGAGGCCAGCCTGGACTACAAGACACCACATCTAAAACAAAAATTAAAAAATAAAAATGAAAAGATGAATACTTGATCTATAGCGAATGGTACTACTTTGCAAAGTTTTGGAGCCTTTGGGACTGTGGACAGGCTAACAGAGTCAGTAGGGTGGGGACTAGCCTGAGCTCCACTTCCTGACCCATCAAGGTCTGAAGAGCCTGAATAAACTACATATGCCTGCCAACACCCTCTCTGGTGCCTTCCTGCCATGATGGACTGAAACCAGGAGCCAAAAGAACTCCTCCTTTGAGTTGTTTCTGTCGAGCATTTCATCACTACGACAAGAAAAGTAACTAATACAATAATCCTTCAGTTACATCTGTCCTTCCCATCACCAACGGTTGGAACATGCCAATCCTAATTCCTGAATTTCAACTCTGTAGCTGTTCCCTTTACCACTGCTTTCCTGAAGAGATTTATTATCACATCTGAACCACACTGACAATCTCAAACCAATTTTTTTACTTTCAAACTGTTTCCTATCTAGCGCCCTCCTCACTGACACCTAAGTCATCTTTCCAATCATACCACTCAGTTTAAATGAGAAATAATTCATCATCTTTCCAAAAAAGCAACACATGTAAAATGACAGTCATCTTCATACAAGTAGCATTATTTTCATAGTCAAATGTAATTATAACTTACATCATAAAACAGTTTTCTGTCAGCAGACAGGCGTTTCGACGCCAGTGTCTTGGTAACGTGGTAGAAAGTAAGCAGTGCTCTGTGCTGTCGAAGATCATCCTGGACCTTCACAGACTCTACCAGAGTGGGGATCAGCTCAGGCCATTGTCTAGGACAATCCAATCGAGCAACTTTGGCAATCAGTACTGCAATCTGAGTTGCAATCTAAAGGAAAAAAAAGTAATGATCAGAAATAATTATAAAGTCAAGGCAAGGGATAAAAATACACTCATGTTTTAAAATTACCTCTTAGGAATTAACTATGTTTAACAAATATGATTAAAATCACACTAAACTACTTGGGACAGTGGTCCTCAAAGTACAGTTCACAGACACTAAGATCTATGAAACATTTCTAATTACATATTGGTAAGTCTTCCTTTTTTTTTTTTAATCTTTCTTGAGTTTTGTTGGTGGGGTAATATGTAACTCAGAATGGCCTCAAACTTACAACCTGCCTCAGTCTCTAAAGAGTTGAGATTATAGGTGAGTGTCACCATCCCCAGAAAGGTAGATTTTGTTTGTGTAACTTTTGCAAAAACAACATATTAAACTGAGTACATGAAAAAAATGTATGTGGAAATTTAAGTTCTCATTTCAATACTAGACACTCACGAGAAAAAAGTTACTCTTCTCACTAAATGTTTCTTTTTTTTTTTTTGGTTTTTCGAGACAGGGTTTCCCTGTAGTTTCTAGAGCCTGTCCTGGATCTAGCTCTTGTAGACCAGGCTGGTCTCGAACTCAGAGATCCGCCTGCCTCTGCCTCCCGAGTGCTGGGATTAAAGGCGTGCGCCACCACCGCCCGGCACTAAATGTTTCTTGTTCTGAGAATAACTATTGCTCATTTCCAAAAATTATTATTTATACTAAGTATAGTTTATTTTTAAATTCATTAATTCTTTTAAAGTCCTAGCTTTAATTTCAAATACAATCACTATCAACAGATACGCTCTTCTGAGTTCTTAAACTGTAGCAGTATAAGCACGTTCTTTGTCCACACATTTAAGCAGCACTGCCTGAAGAACAGAAAGGAGCATCATCAGCTACTAGATACTTGAGGACAAAGATGCCGTGTTTTATCCTCAGTCACTCAAACCCTTCCACCAGCCTCCAATAAACAGCACCACTCTCCCTTTATCCTCATTTTCTTTGCAAAGGAATCATAAAATAGATGCCACTTACGGCAGTGGTTCTCAACCTTCCTGGTGCTGTGACCCTTGAATATAGTTTCTCATGTTGTGGTAACCTCTAACCATAAAATTATTTTCATTGCTACTTCATAACTGTAACTTTGCTACTGTTATGAATCACAAAATAAATATCAATGTTTTCGGATGGTCTTAAGTGACCCCCGTGAAAGGGTTATTCTAACCCCAAGGGGTCGCACCCACGGGTTAAAAACTGCTAACCTAACAGGCCATGATAAAACTACATTAGAAATACAGTTAGATACAGTATTCAAAATTTTCATATCAAATATAATAAATAGTATTACTTTAGAAATACTTAAGAATTTTAAACCTGTACACAAAATTTAATTTACTCTTAGAAGAAAGTTTAACGTTGGGAGAAACCAAAAATATAAATAAATAAAACCATACGATCTATGATTTATCTGCTACAGGGTACTGGGAATTGAAAATGTGATGAATACAGAAATCTAAAGTCAACCCTGTGGTCTTCAAAATAAAGAAATAGGTTAATTGAATTATTAAAATTAACTGCTGGTGTCTAAAACCCCCATGTTTTAGGCATGTAACAAACTGTGTATTAAATCAAATTTATAGAGAGTAAGACCATAATAACCAGGTGTGGTGGCACATGCCTGTAATCCCAGCACTTGGAAATCTGAGGCAGCATGGATGACTTCAAGCAGAAGCCAGCCTGGGATCCATATGAGAACCTATCTCAAACATTCCTTCCCTAAGTCAAAACAAAACAAAACAAAAACAAAAAGCCTTTTAAGAATAGAGAAAGGGCAATTATTTTAAGATTTCCATTAAATACTGTTTTAAAAACTAAGGAAGTTGTTAGGCGATGGTGGTACATGCCTTTAATCCTGGCACTCGGGAGGTAGAGGCAGGAGGATCTCTGTGAGTTCGAGCCAGCCTGGTCTACAATGCAAGTTCCATGACAGCCAGGATTGTTTCACAGAGAAATCCTGTCTCAAAAAAACAAAAACAAAAACCAAGCAAACAAAAAAGCCCTAAGGAAGTTAAAAAGTATAAACTATACTGTAAAGTAACATAAATTTTGTCATTAACTGTCAAATCTAACCATAATCTTAACAGCTCAGAGTCTAAGTCTGCAGAGAAGCTGTGTATAAGCATCACAGACAGAAGCAATGAGTTAAGGGACTCTTACAGCATCACAGACAGAAGCAATGAGTTAAGGGACTCTTACAGCATCACAGACAGAGGCAAAGAGTTAAGGGACTCTTACAGCATCACAAACAAAGGCAATGAGTTAAGGGACTCTTACAGCATCACAGACAGAGGCAATGAGTTAAGGGACTCTTACAGCATCACAAACAAAGGCAATGAGTTAAGGGACTCTTGCAGCATCACAGACAGAGGCAATGAGTTAAGGGACTCAAACTTCTTGGCAGGAGGGAGAGGCATGAAAACGTAATCTTATGTAGCTCAGGATGGTCTCCAATTTGCCATGTGGCTAAAGATGAATTTCTGATCCCCTTGCCTTTACCTCCTGTATGCTAGCAACCTAGGTGTGCACCACCATATGCAGCTAGGATTTTACTTTAATCCGAAAACAAAATTTGTTTGGTGATACACTACTTTAATCCCAGAACTCTAGGAGGCAGAAGGCCAGTGGATCTCTATGAGTTCCATGCCAGCCTGGTCTACGTATTGAGTTCTAGGACAGCCAGCAATTCACAGAGAGACCCTATGTCCAAAAAAAAAGAAAAAAAGAAAGAAAGAAAGAAAAAAGAAAAATGAATGAAAGAAAAAGAAAATAAGAAAGAAAAAAAAGGAAGGGGAGGACATTCCCAGCTTTCATTTTTTCATTTTGTCACTGACCTGGTTTATTGGTTCATTAAAGTTGGTGATGAGTCCTGCACGCAGTGTTGACTTCTCCTCTTCTGAGAGAGCACTGTAAAAAAGTAAATTTATTATCAAGAAAATGTCACCCAGTAGTGAATGAGAAAAGAACTGCTATGAATTTTATCAATAAAACACCTTTAAATACATGGCTCCCGTTATTTAAATGCTGGCACATATCAAGTGAGAAGCCTAAACCTTCTTCAGAAGTGAATAAACAAAAAGTACAATACAGTAACAAATCCATAATAATAATGCAATATGTTGATGCTCATCTTTACTAATATAAAAACAGCTATCTACAAAAAAGAATTACAGTTACACACTTCTGGCTCCTGTCATAAATTCTTTCTATAAAATTTTACAAGTAGGAACTGCAGAGATGGCTCATTGTTTAAAAGCACCGCCTACTTCTCCAAAGGATCAGGTTCAATTTACAGAACCTACACAACAGCTCCTTGGCATCTGTATCCCATTCCATTAGATCTGATACTTTCTTCTGGTCTCTGTAGGCACTAAGAACATACATGGTACACAGAAATACATGCAAGCAAGAAAAATACCCAGACATATAAAATAAGAAATGTTTAAATTTGCAGGTAAAGAGATTCAAAATCAAAGAATATTTGTTAGAAGACTTTTTTAAAACTCAATTTAAAGCTGGGCAGTGGTGGCGCACGCCTTTAATCCCAGCACTCGGGAGGCAGAGGCAGGTGGATCTCTGTGAGTTCGAGGCCAACCTGGTCTACAAGAGCTAGTTCCAGGACAGGCTCCAAAGCCACAGAGAAACCCTGTATCGAAAAAAACAAACAAGCAAACAAACAAAAACTCAATTTAAATAGCTGGTGCAATCAGTCAACAGGAAAAGACACTTGCCAGATTACACAGATTCACATCGTAAAAGGAAAGAACTATTACAAATTGTCCTCCATCTCCACATGTGCACCATGACATTCAAAAGCGACATGTAAGTGTACACATACACAAATAAATAAATAAATGGTTTTAATAAAAACTAAAAAAGCAAGTTGGCTGTGCATCCTAGTGAGCACCCTTAATCCTAGCAATGTAGAGACAGATGCAAGACAATTTCTGAATTTGAGGCTAGCCTGATCTATGTCATGAGCTCCAGGCCGGCCAGCCAGCCAGCAAGATTGATTAGATAGATGAGATGACAGATGACAGATCAACTTAGTCTTCTATTTTATATCTCTACAAAGGATAAACATATCACTAAAAAAATTACTACATACAAAGAAACTATAGAGCTAAATAGAGAAGTTACTATAGAGCTTATATATTACCGAATTTTAAATTGTTTCAGTATTTTGGCTTTTTTTTTTTCTCATCTGGTTTTGAGACTGGGTCTTATTACATTGCCCAAACTGTCCTCAGGCTCAAAATCCTCCTGCTTCAAGTTTTATAACAAATGTGTAATACCACCATTACACATGTCCGGCTTTTATGCTATCTTTTTCCCCCCTTTGGTATTTTGAGACAGGGTTTCTCTGTGTAGCTCTGGCTGTCCTGGAACTCGCTCTGTAGACCAGGCAAGCCTCAAGCTCACAGAGACCCACCTGCCTCTGACTCCCAAGTGCTGGAATTAAAAGTGTGCAATACCACCACTCAAACCTGTATTACCTACTTTTTTTTTTTTTTTTTTTTTTTTTTTGGTTTTTCGAGACAGGGTTTCTCTGTGGCTTTGGAGCCTGTCCTGGAACTAGCTCTGTAGAACAGGCTGGTCTCGAACTCACAGAGATCCACCTGCTTCTGCCTCCCGAGTGCTGGGATTAAAGGCATGCGCCACCATCGCCCAGCTGTATTACCTACTTTTAAATTAAAATTTAATCTTCATTTTACTGGTTCCCATTCTACTTATAACAGTGTGTCTATTATGAGACAAATGACTTCAGAAAGATTAACCACAAATATTTATACAACTTTAAAAAATTTTCAGGACCAACAAGATTCCTCGGTGGATAAACACCACTCAAGTCTGACAAGTCTGATTTCTCGAAACCCAGAAAAAGGTGGGAGGAGAAAGAAACTCCACAACACTATCCTCTGATCTCCACAAGCAGAGAATGGAATGTGCACAACCACAGATCAGGCATGCAGGCACACATTAATAAATACATTTTAAATAAATTTTAAGCAAAGCATATATTATGAGCTAAATTATATCCCACAAAATAAAATATTCAAGTTCTCTAAGTCAAATACCTTTGAGTACAACTTTATTTGGAAATACTGTCATCTTTGTAAATTTAAAAACATTAAGACAAAAATCATTTTTGCATTGATAAGCTCTATTCTGATACTGGTGTTTTTCTTTTTTGTTGTTTTGTTTTGACACAGGGTTTAAATATATAGGCTAGGCTGACCTGAAACTTACTATGAAGTCCTTGAACTTAAATCCTATGTCGACCTCCCAAGTGCTAGGATTATAAGCCTGCACCTCCAAGCCTGGTCTGGTGTCCTTAGAAGAAGAAAATGTAAACACAGAATCAGGAGATTTGGCAAAGGTATGTGACAATAGGGGAAAAGATTAGAGTCATCCAATCTCATAGCAAGCCTAAGATCACTGGTCATAATCAGAAACTAGAAAGTATCAAAGACTAATCCTGTGGGTCTTCAAAAAGAGCAAACTTGTTGATTTTGTATTTCTTGCTACCTACTCTGTAAGAGAATAAAATTCTGTCATCTTAAAGCACTCAGTTTCTGGTAAGACAGCCTGAAGAAACAACCACAAAACAAAACAGGCAACCATGTCAGAGGAATTAGGTCTCAGAAGAAAGGACTGAACTGTGATGAACCAATATAGCCTCTCCTCCCCTTGGTACCCAACCAGAAAGAAAAAAAAGCTGAGAGCTGTAGCCAAGAGAATGAGGTGAAGAGAGATTTGAACAGGCCTGGCAGCATTAGAGAGGCATAAGCAAAATTCAGTTGACAGAATGCAGTATCTCAGTAGACAAATATACAAAACTTGTAGTTAAAATCCAAGGAAGACTCTAACCTAAAACACACAAAAGCCAAAAATCAAAATAACAATAAAAACGCCCTCAGTTGTTATACCAAGGGTAAGGTCATATTCTGTCTGCTTACCTAAATTCTTTCTGGAGAAAGGTAACAGAGCTTAAAGCCTCTCCGATTGTAACCATACTATGTTCTTCATCCAACCAAAGCTTATCAGAAGTAACCGAATAAATAGTGACTAAACCCAAAACACAGACACTATAACCACCAAACCACACTTAAAATAATTGTGTTTTAAAATATGTACAAGATGGAGAATTTCACTGAACAACTAGAATCTGTTTTGTTGTTTTTGTTTTTGTTTTAGTATCAAAGAGAAATTCTAAAACTTAGAAACAGTAAGTCAGTGGAAACATACAGACTGAAACATGAGAAAAGCAGATACTTCTGATTGAGCATCCACTGGTAACAATGCAAGAAGCAGAAGCAGGAAGATAGGGAGTTCAAGACCAGTCTGGCTTATATAGTGAGACCCCGTCTCAAGTAAACAAATAAACAAATAGATAACTAAAAGTAGTTACTTCCAGCAGATGGAAAAGTGAACACTGAAGGGAAGAAAAATTCAAAGATAAATTCAAATGAATACTGTTGATTAATATATCACTCTAGAACATAAATAAATAAAACTATGGGCCGGGGGAATAGCTCAGTGGGTAAAGGCGTGTCACCAAGCATGACAGCCTAAACTCAATCCCTGGAACTCATATAGTAGAGAAGAGCACCACCTCCAAACTGTCATCTGACCTCCAGACACGTTGGCACGTGCTCAAACACACACACACACACACACACACACACACACAGAAGTTTTAAAAGAAAAAAGTTATTTACTTACAAAAATAACTGTAAACAAAACAAAGTAGCAATGAAAAGAACATAATATATACAAATACCAAACATAGATATAACATGCAAATACTAATCATACAGTAGCTGCTGTGGCTCCACCAATATCAGACAAATTAGAGTTTAAGTCCAAACTCATAGTAAAGGGGAAAGTTTTCATAATAGGACAACCTTGAATTTCCAGGAATCTATGACAGCCCAATATACAGAAAGCAAAGTCTGTAAGAAAAGACTAGGCAAGTGCATGATATTTGGAGATTGGCAAATCTTTCAGAAAATTGTGGAAAAAGTCATAGAAGTCAATAGAAAGAGAAGCCTTAAACAGGACAATTCACAAATCTTAGATAATTGACATATACAAAACACTAGAATCTCCAATTGCAAAACACACAGTTTTCAAATACTTCTCAAGACATTAACGGTTCGACTTACAGTATTTTAGCAAAACAAGAAAACATTTTTAAAAACAATAAAAACTAATTCAAGATCTCCAAAGATAAAATATTGTTAACTAACCCATCCATCTGAAGAGCAGTCCCAGCTGTAGGCCTGGTATTGCCAGGCCTGCTGTGTTCCTTGTAGTATACTAAATAAGTTTTCTTATAAAAAGACAAAATTCAAAGAAAATTTTAAACATTTGATTTTTGTTTGTTTTATGGCAGGGTCTCATTCTATAGACCTGGATGACCTAGACCTCATTATGTAACCCAGGCTGACCTCAAACTCCTAACAATCCTGTCTCCGTCTCAGTGTTGGAAATATAAGCATTAGCCACCATACATCATACCGTGTTTAAAATGTTTACAAGGAGACAGGCAATGGTGGCACAAGCCTTTAATCCCAGAACTGGGGAGGCAGAGGCAGGTGGGTCTCTGTGAGTTCAAGGTCAGCCTGGTCTACAGAGTGAGTTCCACAGGACAGTCAAGGCTACACAGGTAAACCCTGTCACAAAAAAAAAGTATGTGTTGTATTTCAAGGTTTGTGCAACTGAACTGAAGTCATGATTACAAGAAGTCTTGGTGTTCTAAATGTCCACACAGGTTAAGTATAATGTCCAAAATGCCTTAGAGAAAGTGTTTCAGATTATTTCTTCCAGACTTTTGGATATTTGCATATTCATAAGATTATCTTTGAGTTAGAACCCAAGGCTAACATGAAATACATTCATGTTTCATGCATACCTAATACACATGGCCTAAAGGTAACTTTAGACAACATTCTTAGTGCACTTACATAATTACTGAAATTTGTAACAAGGGGTCAGTTTGTAGAATATCCTTCTTGTGGTATCATAGCAGCAATCAAAAGTTTCAGATTTAGCAGCATCTTGGAGTTTTAGATACTTAGATTAAGAAAATTCTCGCCAGGCAGTGGTGACACACGCCTTTAATCCCAGCACTCGGGAGGCAGAGGCAGGTGGATCTCTGTAAGTTTGAGGCCAGCCTGGTCTACAAAAGCTAGTTCCAGGAAATGCTCCAAAGCTACAGAGAAACCCTGTCTCAAAAAAACAAAAACAAAAAACAAAAAAGTTCTATTGCTTTTTAGAGACTATCAACTTATCTAAGTTTCCATTTCAACAAGCTAGTGAGAGAACATTAAATCAGATCCAAAACTGGGAAACACATCAAATATTACTTCAAAAAAAAAAAGCAGTAATTAAAAGAAAGACAAAAAGCCTGGTGGCACCAAACAGGAATCCCAAAGCAGATCTACATACGAAGTCCATGATACAGCTACGGTGGCATATGTCTACAATTCTAGCACTTAGAAGAGGAATTTGACAGAAGCCTGCAGTTTGATAGACTTTAAAATAATAATAATAGTGTGAATTTGAAAAAAAAATTAAACTAGGAAGAGGGAAAAGTGTTTGATGTGTACAAAGTTACCAGTGTACTACAGTGTGTGGAACTATACCTACTTCACATATGCACTGTGAACCACAACCAAGTCTTATTATCAAACCTTTAAAATACTCCAGCTAAAATTAATTCAGACTATATCCCAAATTGAAACTAATAGCATCTACCTAGGACCCAAAATTGAATGCTATATGAAAATAATATATAAGCTTAAGTCAGATGATTTTCATCCTATGAAGATAATGGTCAGAATAAAAATTTTACCAAGTTAACAGTAAAAATACAAACTTTGAAGTTCTTCAAATCTGCAGATAAAATCAATTACTAATCTGCCATTCTTGTTTCCTTTATAAGTGTATTCCTCTTCATGTCTACTTTTACCTCAATACACTAAAAGACAATTTAACTATTTAATACTAAAATTCCTTCCTTAACTATTTAATTTAAGCTAGCTTAAGGCAAAATTTAGGCAGGCATAGTAGCACATGCCTGTAGTCTAAAAACTAAGAGGCACAAGCAAGAGCTTAGCTGTTAAGCTCCAGGCCAGCCTGGTCTATGCAGGCTACATATCTAACTGCAGATATATAGCAAAACCCTGTCCCCAAAAGCAAACAAACAAGCACAGAATTTCTCACCATTAACTGCTTCATTTCTCACCAAATCATCAATTACTCCAGAAATAAAAAGGGTTAGCTTCACATTATAGTCTAAAAACACTGCAGTTCCTTCTCATATCATTCTTGGGTAGGTTTTACAGACAAGCACTTTGAAGTACTCAGAATAAAACAAATTAAATTACTTATAAAAATGAAAACCTAAAGAGCTTTAGTGCCATCTACTGGAGACCACAGCTTATGTAATTCTTCACCAAAATTCATTTTCTAACAAAATTCCAAAGACATTTAAACTGCCTAGCCATAAATTACATAATGTGTTAATCAATTCTTAAGACGAATCTGCTCACTTTACCCCTATATTACAGTTAAAACCTCATCTAATGAAACTGCAAGTGTATGCGCTTTCCAACAATTCTTCCCAGAGAAAACACAAAACACAGAAATGAAGATTCAGCAAATAAGAACATATTTCCTTTTCAAAATCAAAACATTTTAATATTTTTTTTGGTTTTTCGAGACAAGGTTTCTCTATAGCTTTGAAATCTGTCCTAGAACTAGCTCTTGTAGACCAGGCTGGCCTCGAACTCACAGAGATCCGCCTGCTTCTGCCTCCCGAGGGCTGGGATTAAAGGCGTGCGCCACCACTGTTCAGCGCATTTTACTTCTTTAAGATGATTTAGCAACATAGCTTGATCTTCAGATCCTCAGAGGCTGAAAATCAAGACAGGAAGGCAGGCAGGAACACACATACATGCATACATACATACGTACGTACACACATGTGGAATAGGAAGATACAAATCTATGAAGGATAACAATAACATTTCTTCGGGAGTTAGAACACTTTTTGGACTTTTTTCTTTATGTATCAAATGTTTTGCAAATTTCCATTTCATCCTTGCAAAAATCACGCTAACATCTCTGTTGTCCCAGTTAAACACTTGACACATTATTTTGATTACACAGGAGAGTATTATTTTTCTAAAATTTAGAATGGATTACAATTGGGACTGAGGGAACTTACTGAGGTGCTACACGTCTCCAGTAACGATCAATTCCATGTTTAAAATACAGCACAGCAAGCCACCTGACATTTATATCAAGGGTGTGGTTCGTAAAAATATTCTGTGAATGAAAAAACAAATAATGTTAGAAGGAACATGCAATCTTTTAAAAGTATAATTAACATACCAAAATAAAGCATGGATTTGTCTAACCGCTTTATTTTTTTAATGTAGGTATGTACTTAAGCATGTGTATGCGCATTCATTTTGTGTATGGTTTCATATGGAAGCCAGAGGACACTTCAGGTGTCTCAGAAATGTCACTGCCTCCTTTGAGACAAGGCTTCTCATTGGCCTAGAGCTCACCAATTAGGCCAGACAGGGATCATCCTATCTCCAGCCCTACCACACCTGGAATTTTTTTTTTTTTAAGTTTTTTTGAGACAGAAATTCTCTGTAGCTTTGGAGCCTGTCCTGGAACTAACTCTTGTAGACCAGACTGGCCTCGAACTTACAGAAATCCACCTGTCTCTGCCTTCTGAGTGCTGGGATTAAAGGTGAGCGCCACCACCACCCGGCCACACCTGACATTTTTACACTGAGTTCTGGAAATCAAGTTTAGGTCCTCTGTAGTGATATTTTATTTGTATTTTAATAAGTATAGCTTGCCTGAAGATCAGAGTGCAAAGCTAAGCCATTAGAGGTCAGGAGTGGTGGCACACTCCTTTAATCCCAGGATTTGGGAGACAGAGGCAGATAGAGCTCTGTAAGGCTCCAGAAAGAGATCCAGGTGGTGGTGGCTCACACCTTTAATCCCAGCATTAGGGAAGTGGAGAGAGGAATATAAAGGGAACAGGAACTCACGGGAGCATGGTGTCTGAGGTTTGGTAGAAACTCCTATATTTGTCTCTCAGTTTTTATTATTCATGCTTCAGTTATCCAACAACACTTCACCAACTTTACCAAATAGCCCTATGTGTTTGATCTTTGAGAAAATATCTCCTGTATTTCATACTGGTCTCAAACTTGCTATATAGCCAATAATGACTCTGAACTTCGTGCCTCTACTTCCAGATGCTGGGATCACAGAAATGTGCCATCACGCCCCATTTATGAGATGCTGAGGACAGAGCCCAAGGCTTCATGCATACTAGGCCAGTACTCTAGCAATTGATGTATGACCTCAGCCCAGACTTTATTGATTTTAAATTTCATCACTACATATGTCATATGTATATTTTCTTAAAATATATATTCTATAATCTAGACTAAGAAAGCAGGCCTATTTAGCCAGATGTTACCTGAAACCTCAGCATCTAGAATGCTAAGGCAGGTACATCTCAAGTTTCAGGTCAGCCTAAGATACATAGTGAGACCTGGCCAACCCCATCAAAGAAGATAGCATACCTATTCAATAGCATTTAACTAAGTTTAATCAACAGATAAATACGTAAAGATTCATAATATTCTTTCAAGTATGTTAGAAAATTTCCTTGATAAAAAGTCAGTAGTAACAATATATATGCACAGAGAGAGGAGATAAGAGATGAGAGAGCACCCACTGAAATAAATATGTTCTAAATCTAAAAAGATTGTAATGGTTAATCTTGACAGGATCCAAAATCACCTGGGACACAAGCCTCCAGGCATGCATGTGAGGGATTATCTTGTTTAGGAAGACCATGGGTTATGTCTGGGATGTCTTACTTTGATTTGGTTAACTGAGATAAGACCTACTCGAAAAGTAGAGACACCATCGCTGGGTAAATGTCCTGGGCTGTAGGAACAGGAGAAAAGGTAGCTCAGCCTAACCATTCATCACATTCTGCTTCCTGCCCATGGATTCAATGTGACGGACTACTTCAAGTTCCTGCTAGAATGTCTTCCCAGCCATGATGGACCGTATTCTTAAACTGTGACTGAACTTCAATCAACCTTTCCTTCCATAAATTGCTTTTGTTAGTGTATTATAATCACAGCAATTGTGTTTTAATAAATAAAGCTTGCCTGAAGATAAGAGTGCAAAGCAGCCACACTAGTCAGTCACACAGGGCAGGCAGTGGTGGCACACGGCTTTAATCCCAGCAGCCACACTAGTCAGCCACACAGGGCAGGCAGTGGTGGTACACGGCTTTAATCCCAGCAGCCACACTAGTCAGTCACACAGGGCAGGCAGTGGTGGCACACGGCTTTAATCCCAGCAGCCACACTAGTTTGCCATAGAGGCTGGACAGTTGTGGTATACGCCTTTAATCCCAGCACCAGAGTGAAATAAAAGGTGGGATGAGACAGAAACTGTCTCTCTTTTCAGTCTAAAGGTTTCATAGAGGTAAGAGGTCTCCAGTGGTTGGCTGCTTTGCTTCTCTGATCTTTCAGCAAGCTAAACCAAGCAAGCTCATCTTAGTAACCAATGGGGAAATCTCTATTGCCCCTTAGGCTTTAAAAATATTAGTTCAGGGGACTGAAGAGATGGTTTGGAGGTTAAGAATACTTGTTAATCTTGCAGAGGGCATGGATTTAATTTCTAACACCCAAATCATGTGGCTCACAACTGTCAATAATTTCAGGAAGATAAAACGTCCTCTTCTGGGCTGGGTGATGGTGGCACAAGGCCAGGTGGTAGTGGCACATGCCTTCAATCCCAGCACTCAGGAAGGCAGAGGTAGGTGGATCTCTTTGAGTTCGAGGTCAGCCTGGTCTACAGAGTGAGTTCCAGGATTGGCTCCATACATAGCTACTGAGACTAAACAAAAAGATCTTGGTCCAGGCCAGGCATGGTGTGATACTTATCTATAGTTGTAGTACTTAGGAGGCAAAGACAGGTAGATCTCTATAAATTCCAGGCTACCCTGATCTACACAACAAGTTCCAGGCTCTTTCACAGCAGTTGCCTAAGAGCATTAAAAAAAAAAAAAACACAAATATTTACATTACAATCCATAACATAGCAAAATTACAGTTATAAGCAGAAATGAAAATAATTTTATGGTTGGGTCACCACATGAGGAACTGTATTAAAGGGTCATAGCATTAGGAAGGTTGAGAACCCCTTCTCTAGAATGAGTAACCATAGCAGCAAAAGACATGAATACAACATTTTATACAAATGTCTATACATACAGGCTAGGTATGATGGCATATGACTGTAATCGCAACATTGAGGAGCTAAGACAGGAGGATCACTGAGTTTGAAGTCAATACCTGCCACACAACAAGAAATTGTCTCAATCCCCTCCCCCAAAGAGTCTATACACATATACACAAATAAAACTACTTTTGAAAATGTAGCAATATAGCAATTTATGTATAAATAACACAAAGCAATACGCAAAAATAGAAACACAGGAAAAATGAATTTAAGCAGTTATTAATAAGTCATATATTCACTCAGGAAGTAAAAGCAGAGAATAAGGAGTTTAAGACCACATTAGGCTACATAAGACCCCTGCCTCAAAAACAAAAGAAGAAAAAAAGCAAAGTAAAAAATATAAAAGATCCTGTCTAACAAAAATTTAAATTTCTAGATGGAAAAAAAACTACAGTATTTTGCCAGTCATGGGGGTGCATGCCAGGAGGCAGGAGACATGAAGATATTCTTGTACTGGTGGTCAGTCTGGTCAACAAAACAAGTTCCAGGCAAACCAGGGTTACATAGTGAGAGCATGTCTTGACAAAACAAAAACAATGTTTTAAAGTGAAATACAGGATACAAGGGGAATCAGTTCAATGGTGAGTACTTGCCTAGCATGCACCAGACCCTAGGTTTGCTGCCCATCACTGAGGAAAAAAAAAAAAAGAAAAAGAAAGCACCAAAACAGTAAAAGGCAAAAGGCAAGGCACTTATGGAGCTCGCCTTTAATCCCAGCACTGGGAAGGCAGAGGCAGGTAGATCTCTGTGAGATCAAGGCCAGCCTGGTCTACTAGGCTAATTCCACACTGTTACACAGAGAAACCCTGTCGCAAAATAACAAATGAAACAAAACAAAAATAGTAAGAGGCAGAGGCAGGCAGATCTCTGTCAGTTTGAGACCAGCCCAGTCTATAGAGTGAGTTCCAGGGCAGCCAGAGCTGTTACACAGAGAAACCCTGTCTCGTAAAAAACACAAACAAAAAAAACAAAAGAGAAAAGGTTTTAATTAAATTACAGTAAGAACAATAAAAAGAAAATACCTAAAATGTTGATTCATCAACAAATAACTGTGGAACATCTTCATGAGCCCACACTACCATGACGACAGTGGCACTGGCAGCCAAATGTCTGTGGCAGTTGCACTAAACTGCCAGTCCATCTGCACACTTAAAGAACATTAAAGTGACGGTACCCCACTTTATTAAAGACAAACTACTCACCAGCAACACTGAGTAGAAACCTGGCTGTGTCTCCCACTGCTTCAGCTGCTCCTCAGCGGGCTTTAAAACAGCAGTATCCTGACTGGTGGCCTGGGTTAAGACCTGGAGAACTACAGAGCTGGCACTATTGAGATCCATGGAAGCCTGCAAAGGTAAGTCAGCACATCTGAGTACACAGTATATGTATTACAAACGGACAGTCACACAAACACTTTCTCCCCACCACCTCTACGTTTTCTATACTAACTACACCATTACTTAAAACTCCCACAATTCCAATTACTTTTACTTAAATTATATTCCTAAAGGACATTGCTTTTATTGTTTCATAAATAAAATAAAAGTAAAGTGAGATTGGAGACCCAACATACACAAAACTGCAAATTTCCAAATTCTGATTAAATACCATTTCCTAGGGCATTCCCTACCTCAGCATCTGTTATCAAATTCATTTTAAAGATAAAATGCAAATATGAAACATATAAATTACACACAGAGAGAGAGAAAAAGGCATACTCACTAATATTTGAAAAACAAACTAAGTTAACTACAATCCTTGCACATAGCAAGACTCTCAGAAAAGAGAGAGGTAGGAAGACACTGTTACATATTAAATACTGTAGCCTTCCCCTAGGCATATGCTAAAATCTAATGCCTAATATCTTGGTATTTGGAGCTGAGAAGTTAGGTAGTTATTAAGTCATCAGTACAGATCCCTCATGCATAGTCCAAATGTGCCTATAAGAGGACATTAGAGAGCTCCCTTGTTCTTTCAGCCATATAAGGACACAATAAAAAATCTGCAACCAGCAGATGGTCCTAGTTCAAGGCCAATCTGGGCTGTGTTTTAAGACCCTGTCTCAAACTAAAAGCAAGGCCAGTGGGATGGTAACACCAAGCCTGATGTGACCTGCATTCAATTCCCAGGACCAACTCCCACAAAGTAAGTGTCTTATCTAACAAACCAAGAGCTACATAAAGTTAAGAAATGTGTATTCTTCATTCATATTTGGCATCATAGTTCATCACAGTACAAAGCAAGCAGGTATGCTCACCTGCGCAGATAGCACTTCTACACTGAGCTGAGCCCACCTACATCAATTACTAAGCAAGAAAATTCCCCCGCAGACATGGCGATAGGGCAGCATGATGAAGGCCAGTTCCTCAACTGAGGTTCCCTCTTCCAAGAGACCAGTTTGTGTCACGGTGACAACTGAAGCAAAGCATGACAACCCCTCAATTCAGATTTTCTAATGTCTGACAGCCTTAATCTCTCAAGTGTGACACCATATTTGGCCAAAGATTTCATTCATTAACAGCTATTTTTCATTACTCTTTGCCAGGTATTATTCTAGTTTCTAGAACACACTTTGAACAAATTTAAGTCCCTATTCCCTGGTCATTAAATTCAGATCAACAGGCTGTACTATAATGGTCTATATATCCTAACCTCTGCTGTGGGATGATGGTCTTTCTGGACGCTGTGAATAGGTGTTGCTCTCATTGGTTGACAAATAAAGCTGTTTTGGATAAAGCCAGGAAGAAAATCCAAGCAGAGATACAGGAGAAGAGTAGAGTCTGGGAGACACCAGCCAGCTGCCAAGGAAGCAAGATATGTAGAAAATGACGTAATGCTACAGCCACATGGCAAAACACAGATTAATAGAAATGGGTTAATTTAAATGTAAGAGATAGCTATTAAGCCTTAGACATTGGTCAAGCATTTCTAAGTAATATTAAGCCTCTGAGTGGTTATTCAGGAACTGCAAGGCGGGTGAGAAACCTCCGATTACAAACTTCTGTTAAATTAGTGAAATCTTTCTAGCCAAATATGGTGTGCCACACTTGAAATCCCAGCACTCAAAAGACACAGATCACATCTAGTTTGAGACTGTCACGGTCTACGTAGTAAGTATGTTCCAGACTACCAAGAACTACATAGTAAAACACGATCTCAAAACACAAACAACAATAAAAAGTAGCCAATCAATTTTTAATAAATCCTGATCTCTACATACAGTTGTGGAAATCCACAAAAAGCAGCCACTTCTCCCTTTTCAATCCTCCTCAGTCTAACCTTCACAGAACATAATATTACTGGTATCAATCCCTGATAATTCCACTTACATTCACAGTCTTTAACAATGAAACAGCCTATATAAGCCGTGCACCACTCCAAAAGTAATGTAGTAAAGGAATCTTTGTATTCAATTATACAAAGGAAAAAGACAAACTAAAATATACCATAAAGGTATGGTAAGCGTTATGGAGGAAAAACTCACAAGTTTAGGGGGCTAGAGAGATGGCTCAGAGGTTAAGAGCACTGACTGAGTTCAATTTCCAGCAACCCCACATGGTGGCTCACAGCCATCTGTAATGAGATCTGGTGCCCTCTTCTGGCCAGCAAGCATACAGACAGACAGAACACTGTACACATAATAAATAAATAAATCTTTAAAAAAAAAACTCACAAGTTTACACTCTAGCAGGCTTAGCAGAGGCTTCCCCTCACAGAGGACTGAACGAGCAAGCGTAGTCTTGAAAGTTGCGTAAGAGATCCCTAGATCAGTGCATGCTGTGGATGTCAGACAGGTGAAGGTTACATTCCCTACATAACATGATCCAAACTTATTTTAATCCAATTACTTTTGAAGAATTACAGTTTAGCATGAGACAAGGAAAGGGACTGTGGTGGTTTGAATGAAAATGGCCTCCATAGGCTCACAGGGACAGGCACTATTAGGAGGTGGGGTCTTGTTGAAGTAGGTGTGGCCTTGTGGGAGGAAACATGTCACTGAGGGTGGGCTTTGAGATTTCAGAAGCTCAAACTAGGCCAGGGGCTTACTTTCTCTTTCTGCTGCTACTGCTGACCCAGATGGAGGACTCTCAGCTCCTTCTGCCTGCATTCTGCCATACTTCCTACCATAATAAATAATGGACTAAATCTCTGAATTCTAAGTCAACCCCAATGAAATGTTTTCCTTTGTAAGTCATGGTGTCTCTTCACAGCACTAAAACCCTAAAGCAGGGGTTTATAGAAAATTAAATTATCTGCACTTTAAAATGAGAACTACCGACCTCCAGAACTATTAGAAAATAAATTTCTAGTGTAATATACCTCATCCGTAGGTAACACAGCAACAACAGCTTTAAGGAGCAAGAAGAGAAAGTCAAAAGTTAATAGTCTCTGCAAGAAACAGAAAAGCATTATTAGGAACATACAGAATTACTAGGTTCCATAACTACTATTTAAGAAATGTTCATTGTTGGGAGTGATGTGTGAGTGAGATATATTAGTGGATAGTCACAAAGATTATGAGAGTGACCAATCACTTTTTGATGGATTCAAGGTCACTCTGTGAGATGGAACCCACACCTGACACTGCTACAGGGACCAAAAACATGAGACTAGAGAGGTCATGGGCCTAGGGGAAAACCTACTACTATCATTCTGTTAAAGGAATGGCAATAAAATGACTCCTAATAACATTCCTCTATAGTCACAGACCAGTGCCTCGCTCAGCCCCCATCAGAGAAGCTTATTCTTGCAGTAGACAAAAATTAACACAGAGATCCACAACTGGACAATGTTCAGAAAGTGAGAGTTTGGGACACTCCGTCCAAAATAGGATGTCTTCATTAAACCCCTCACCTCAACGCTTGGGAATCTACGGAGAACAGGAGACAGAAAGACTGGGAAAGCCAGAGCTGATGGATGACTCAAAGCAAACAGTGTCTCCCAGACATCAGAACCTATGCACATATCAACTCCTATGTGGTATGAAAGTCTGTAGTAGCATAAATAAGAAATGCACAGCTTCAAGCCAGACCAGGTCCTAGCACTGAGGGGGGAAATGGACATGGGATCCCATCCCTAACAAAGATGCTATCTGTAACTGACACCTTCTTGGCAAAGGGAAAATCTGCTATCTCTAATGAAGTATCACTAAGTATATCAACCATACTTCAGGGCAGGCCCAACACAAAACAAACCCAATAGCATTTTTATGAACTTTTCGCTTCATTTTTTGTTTGGGGGTTTTTGTTTTGTTTTTGTCTTACAGGTATTTTACCTATTTGTTTGGGTTTTTTTTTTTTTTTTGCTTTTTGAGGAGGTGTTTAGTGTGTGTGTGTGTGTGTGTGTGTGTGTGTGTGTGTAAGAGATCAAAAATACATAGTGTTGGGTAGATAGGGAGATGGGGAGGATATGGGAGGAGTCGGAAGAAGGTAAAAAACAAAATATAATTCATTAAAATTTTAACTTAAAAATGAAAAAAAAATGTTTGTTGTTGGGCTGGAGAGATAGCTCATCAGCTAAGAGTACTGGCTGCTCTTGCAGAGGACCTGAGTCTCTCCCAGGACCCAAACAATGGCTCACAAATCTGTAACTCCAGTTCCAGGAGATCCAACACCCTTTCAGGCCTTGCCACCAGGCACACACATGGGGCACAGAAATATATGCAGGCAAAACATTCATACAAATAAAAATAAATAACTTCCTTTCAAAAGATGCTCACTGTTGAATTCCTATCATTCACAAATGTTTAGGAAAAGCTGATACAATAAACCCTGACAGTGACCAGGAAATAGGACCAGGAAAAGCAACAGGATGAATCAGAGTCAGAGTTACAAATACAGATATGTGTGATTTTATAGCATTAATACATCTAAACCCACTTCTTTGATCAAATGAAACAGAATAACAAAACGCTTCAAATTAAATGATGGGCTTTTACACACACATACACACACACATACACACACACACTCTACACACACTCTTTCTCCAACTTCCACTGACAAAAGTGGTACATCTCAAAACTTTACTGACATTCCTCTAATCTGGATATCTTATTAAAATGCAGAATCTGCATAAGTTATTAAACAGGGCCCTCACTGTTAGGAATAGAAAACATCCCTATGGTCAGGGAGGCCCAAGCCTTCCAACACAACACAGGTAAACTGCCACTGCTATTGGCCACTCCCTAGAACGAGAATGTAAGGCCATATTGCTAAATAAAATAAAATGCCACATGCGTCACTCACAAGATATAGAGAAATCAAGCTAGAACTGGATTGGAAGCTCCCTCTCTGCTGTCAAGTTCTCATAGTGTTAGAAAGAGCTATGCTGGCTGCTGGGGAAGAATTGTCATCAACAGTCTTACACAGTCATGCGAGCCCTGTGCTCAACAATACTAACAACTGAGGCAAGATGAGGCCACCGATACAATAGTGGTAAGTCCGTTACTGGGCTAACCAACTGCAGTCTGATTAAATTTGATGCCCACTGACAGGAGGGACTGCACATCTGGCACTGTAAACCCAGTCAAACAGTCATGGCTGGACAGGTTAGAGGCCCTAGAAGTGAAGCTATTTCTGCTGTTTTCCAAAATGGACATGATGTACTTATCAAAACTGCCTTCTAAATGACTGTTGTTATTATTATTACAGATTTGTGCTGCTATCTGCTTTGGTCACAGAAGCTTTCTGCAATGGTCAGCAGTGACTGCCATGGTCAAAGTACTGAGACTAAATTATTGTTGAATGCCCATGCAAGTGTAAACAAATCTTCACCAACGTTCCTATAAACAATCCTAATTAATATCATAGCAAAGAGATAGAGACATAGACAGAAACAAGAGAGAGACAGACATGAAGATAGAAAGAGACTAGTTAGAACAGAAAGTATATCAATGGAAGGGGCACAGGAGGATAATGGGGTGGATATGATCAAAAAATATTATAACATGTACAAAAATGCCAGAATGAAACCTATTATCATATATAACATATACTAATAAAAAACAAGTTTTAAAAACACCTTGGTATGTAGCTTCTATTTCAGTAACTTTTCAACTGAGCTGGAAGTGTATACTTTATAAAATTCCCAAATTTTGAGGAGCAAAGATGTAGAACACTAATTGAACTTATGCTCGACAAAACTTATAATTGTAGGCTTATTGGTAGTCAGTCTCATAATTAGAAAATCAAACAAAAGACACTAGAAGCACACCTGCAAAAGATGTGATTAGCCATTCTGTAAAACACCCTGGGATTAGCTGATGATACCCATCATACGCACACAGTCCAAGAAAGAACCAAGGCTAGGGGACGGCAGTGCAGGGGAAGACTGCTTGCACAGCATGCATAAGTCCTGGGTTCCACCACTAACACCACAAAAAAGAAAACCAAAGACAAAAACAAAGATGCAGAAATAGCTTAGTAGTAAGACATGTGCAAGGCTCTGGGTTCAGCCTCAACACTGCAAAAATAAAATAAATATTAAAAAAAAACTTAAAATTACAACGGTAATGCTATATGAAGCCTGATGTGGTAGCACACACAGCAGTGGGGAGTGAAAGGTAGGCAGATCTCCATGAGCTTAAGGCCAACCTGGTCTACATGGAGTTCCACACCAACCAAAGCTACATAGTGAGAGCCTGTCTCAAAATTAATAAATAATAACAAATTAGAAGGAAGATTAAATATACACACATGCAAAACAAGCATCAAGAACCAACTAATCAGGACTGGAAAAATGGCTTGGCAGTCAAATGGCTTGCTACTGTCAAAGAGGACCCAAGTTCTGTTCCCAGCATGTATGTGTCAGGTGGCTCACAACTGCCTGTAATTCCATTACAAGATGGACAACTTTATCCACCCAACACAACTTCTGCCTGTGCCAGCACCAGCACACACATGACATACACATACATGCACGGACAAGAACATAAATTCAGATTAAAAATAAAACTAATCAAACATTGTCTTTCCCTAAATATGGATAATTTCATTCTGGAGAAACATCTTCAGTATATTTTAAGTTCAAATGCTGCAAGCATTTTTCGGCCTTCTAGTTTGGTTCTGATTACAAATACATTCGTAACATCACAAAATCTAAATACTTGTTTAATTACCAAGTAATTTTTGCACACTCTTTAAAACCTCCAATCATATTGCTACATCCAAATATCTCTGAGAATCAATCCTTTTTTCGCTTTAAGAAGTGTAATCAGGACAGATATAGCCTTGCAGCTATAACACACATCCACAAACCACTGCCATAATTAAACTGTTTGCACCAGTCCCTTGCTAGATACCGTCAGAAAACAGAAAAAAAGAAAAACCTACAACCTTATCGCAACCAACATAGAGAAATTTTCTAATTTTACAAAAACTGTTCTCAGTGTGGAACAACGATGTAAGGAAAGCTATCGAGCCACGAGTAGTCCATTTAATGAAGTCATTCTGCCCTGAACCAAAGCAGAGAAATTTGAAACAATGTGGAAATGGAAGAGAGAAATCCTTATCCATGAGAGGTGAAAAAACATGGTTGCAGACTGTTCTTCCTTGCTTCCTTCTAAAGAATAAGCAAATCTTAAAGGCGCTATCGCATACAACAGATGCTGTATGCGTTTGTTTAATGTGTGGTGAGGAGGTATGCCGATTACAACCTTGGCACCAGGTGCCAAATGACCAGACTTTGCGATTGACGCAAATCACTTTGCTGTACGAGTCTCTCGTTCGCCACGTATTAAGAGGATTAAGGGGAAACGCCAAATGCTATGGGCCTCGACATAATTTTTGCTGAATCACAAATATTCCCAAATGTAAAGCTGCAGGAGTCGCCGAGCCTGAGCACCGGCGGCCATACCTCAGAAAGAAATCTCCACTCGGAAAAAACGTGTAAGTCTTTTTTCCTTTAAAAGAGGACTAATGTTTAAAGCTTTCATAGCACTGCTTCCACAGCAAGGTCGCCTGCACAGTTAACAGCATACACTGGTTTTGGTGGCAGAAGCACGTCTTCCTGCACTGTGCAACCCCAAGCCTCCAAGGACAAATACAACCCCCCGCCCCAGCCGGCGACAGGGGACACAATGGGTACCCTCAGCCTTGCTCAGCCTGCCACTCGGACCGCGCACCGTGGACCCAGCGATGTCAGGCTTCCCGCAGCCCGGGAGCCTGTGCACCCCGGGCTACTCCAGGGCCGCGAGGGCCCGCGCGCGGCGTCCAGCTCAGGTGGACCCGCGTTCCGCCCTCGGCTCGCGGGGTCCCGCTGGCCAGTCCACTAGTCCCTTCCACCCGTGCGGCTCGCGGCCCGGCCTCACCGTGTGCCTCGGTCCGGAACAGCCCGGCCCGCCCCTTTCCACTCGTCCACACGAAGCGGCGTTGGTTGCTTCCGCGCCCCCCCACGCTGCCAGTCCGCACGCTGCCGCCTACTGATGCCGAAAACGGCTTCTAGGAACGCGCCATGTTCCCTGTCGCCACTCCAGACGACGCGGGCGCGCTAAAATGACGTCACAGAATCCCGGCGCGGCGCGCAGGGGCGAGGCCGAGGATGAAGGCGATAGGCTAGCGGAGGGAGAGAAGGGAGGAGCTCGCGTTCGAACCCAGAGGCGCGCGGCAGCTAACACAGCCGTGTGCGCTTGCGTGGTGCACGGAGCCGTGCGCAGGCGTGGGTACCCGTTACTATGGAAACCGTAAATCCCGGGAAAATCGGTTGTTTCCTGGGCTGGTTGAAGTGTAAGTCAAAACCATTTCATCTTCGCTCTTCTAGATATCAACTACTTGTTTCATGGGTCTGTCACAGTACAGGAGCGTTATCAAAAGAATCCCATTCATGAACCCTGCCACCAAAGGAATTTGTTCAAGTTTGGACGGTCTTTGTTTTGCGTGTTTGTTTGTGTGGGTTTTGGTTTTTTGTTGTTGTTGTTGTTTGCTTTCTTTTATTTTGTCTTGTTTTAGTGGTATGTTGTTTTGTCGGCGGAGAATTAAGAGGCTCTCACAAACCCAGGCTGGGATCACAGCCTTTTTTGTAGCTGACCATCAAATCCTGACTCCTCCACATCCCAGATGTTCAGACTACATGCATGTCTCTCAAGATTTACATTTTTTATTTCCTGAACTTGAGTGTTCTACTCCAGAGCAATACCACGGATGAAAAGATTTCAAAGGACCAGTGCTATCTAGCCCTACAAGCTAGTTTAAGCTTTTTTGTTTTTAAGAAGAGAACTTGTGAGAAAGATTACCTGTATTCATATAGTCCGAAAGAATTTGTTGTTAGCTTAGGATGTGCACAATACAGTCTCAAGATCTTTAGGTTGAATGACCCATTTTAATCCCCAAGACAATCCTTTGAGGTAGATTCATTATTATGTCTATTTTACAAAAGAAGAAACTGGAACACAGATAAGTCAAAATGCTAAAGTTCAATAGCTAGTAAATACAAGCATTGACGTTTGAACTAAAAACAACAGTAAGCTCTACTTTATAGGAATGTCTCTCATACAAAGACTTTTTAAAATCAATACAAAAATAAAAATTCCCTCAATACAAATACATGATGTTATTGAAGGTCTGGTTGACACGGGTGAGACGGAACAATAATTTTATCAGAATCTTGGCATTTAAATTGGCCTTTTCAGAATGTAATGTTCGGTTTTTAGGGATCAAAACTTTATCTCAGTTAAAGTAGAGCACAAGATGGGTTTAATGTATAGGACCAGGACAGAGAGGAATATTAAAACTATATGTGGCTAACATAGCAATGAATATGTAGGGATGTGATTTGTTACAGCAACGGAATGCTCAATAATATTCCCCCAATCTTAGAAATAAACCATAAATTAACATATTCTTGGGAAAATGTTTTTAATTTTATTAATTGTGCTACAATAAACTTTAAAATCAGTGCAACAATTCCAGAACCCGGGAGACAGAATCAGTAAGACTGGCACACTTTGAGAGCAGGCTTCATGGTGTACTCCAGGTGAGCCAGAACTACAAAATGCAACTGTGACTCCAAAGGCAAACAAACCACCCATGAAACCTCAAAAAGAATGAAATAAAGAAGTTATACATATCTAAGAGCCCGGAATAGGCTGAGAACGCTCAGTGGTAGAGTGCTTGCCTGTTATGCACATGACAAACATGACTAATTCTGTGAAGCAATTTTCATTTTCCATATTCTACTAGAATTAACTATGATGCTCAAGCTGATCGGATTAAGAACCGTCTCCAGGAGCAGGCCCTGCACCTCGCCAGGCAGCACAGGAGAGTCAACTCTGCTAACAGAGGTGTAGGTGAGCCAGCCCCGAAGCTGTGACCATGGGAGAGCTGTCCTCATTTCTCATATGACAGACCAACCTTATGTCTGCCCAGACCCAGCCCCAGGCGTATGACTTGGCATGCCCCAGCATCCACCCCCTCTATGACCTGATGGAGCACATCCAGGGACCTGACCTGCAGACCTAAAGCTGCAGGATTTCCACAGCACAAGGTCCCAACAGGATACCCAGGAAGAGCACTGAGCCATGGGCATGGGCTCAGCTACTTTCCTCCTAAACCAGAGCGGGCATACAAGTAGCCATTCCCATAAATCCAGTTCAAGTGCTCTGTAGACAAACCTCTGGAAATAGTCAGAGCTGTTTGTGCTGGTGAGCCAGGAAGTCACCACTGCACATTTTTTTGCTGCTAATGGTGAATCAGGAAGAATTCTCTTAAAGGAGCCATGGCACCCACGCTCGCTGCCACAAAAAAAGAGCCCATCCAGGGCTGGAGAGATGGCTCAGTGGTTAAGAGCATTGCCTGCTCTTCCAAAGGTCCTGAGTTCAATTCCCGGCAACCACATGGTGGCTCACAACCATCTTTAATGAGGTCTGGTGCCCTCTTCTGGCCTACAGACATACACACAGACAGAATATTGTATCCATAATAAATAAATAAATAAATATTTTTTTTAAAAAAAAAAAAAAAGAGCCCATCCAAAAAAGGAAAAAAAAAAAATGCCGGCTACCAAGTATACCTTCCAGGCAGGCAAAAATAAAAAAAAAAAAAATTTGAAGAAATAATGAGAGGAGTTGCACCCTTCTTGTTATGGGCAGTAATCTTAGTGATTCCCACATATTTATGTTATGTACTTCCCTGGCTATTCCAAGTCTTTATCTTTCTCAAAATTTTGGTTAGTGTGGAGGTTTGAAAGAAAATAGCCCCTAAAAGAAATGGCAATATTAGGAGGTGTGGCCTTGTTGGAGGAGTTGTGGCATTGTTGGAGGAAGTGTGTCACTGTGGAGGCAGACTTTGGGGTCATATATATATATATATATATATATATATATATATATATATATACTCAAGCCAGGCCCAGCGAGACAGATCACGTCCTGTTGCCTGCATATGAAGCTCAGCTCCTTTTCCAACACCATGTCTACCTGCATCCACCATGTAGCACCATGATGATAATGGACTAAACCTCAGAAATTGTAAGCCACCCCAATTAATTGTTTATCTTTATAAGAGTTGCCATGGTCATGGTGTCCCTTCACAGCAATCGAGACCCTAAGACAGTTAGCTTTATGGGTATGGTTCTCTCTGCATTTTCTTATTTCTGGGTGTTGTAGGTGGACTTTTTCATCTGACTTTCTTTGGACCACCAGTCCCCAAATTATAACTTGTTATTGTGAAAGCTCGGTCTTTATCTTAGGCTTGTTCTCAACTATCTCTTATACCTTTAATTAATGTTTCTATTAATCTATGTTCTGCCATGTGGTTATTTATCTCTCCTCCATTCTGTATGTCCGACTCTTTCTGTAACTTGCTGGCATCTCCTGCCATGCCAGATTCTAAACCTTAGTCCCTCTGTCTCCCTGGAAGTCCTGCTAATTCTCTCCTACCTAGCTGTGCGCCATTCAGCGCTTTATTAACCTAATCAGGTGCCTTAGACAGGTGAGGCAAAACATAGACACATCTTCACTCAGTGTATAAAAGGATCAACCACAACAGGGTTGGAAGGGTTAATAAAGTAATACTGTACTCTTATAGTGCCTGGAAGGTAAATTGTAGCGCTGTTATTGTACCTGTCATGCCCTCAACCTTCCCACCCCTTTCAAAATTTGTTAGTTGTACGTGTGGTGACAGGGTGTGGGGGATAGGGCCCTTGTATGTGTGGTGATGGGGTGCAGGGAACAGGGGTAGAGCCCTTGTATGTGTGGTGACGGGTGAAGGGGACAGGGGCTTGTATGTGTGGTGATGGGGTATGGGGGAAAGGGTCAGGGCCCTTGTACATGTGGAAATGAGACGCTGAGTTCCGGGGACTGGTTCTTTCCATCTGCAGTGCTCCAGCTAGTGATTTTACTTGCTCCTCTGTCCCTTGGGTACTTTATTGTTTTCTGCAGTTTTAAGTGAAGCTGTGTTAATTCAGTTTTCATTCCAGCTTTCTTATAAACTCCACATTTTAATATGTAAGTCAATCTCAGAAGTAGGAGGGGGGACACCTTCAAGAATTTCTCTCCACCTGGGTGATGGTGACACACGCATTTAATCCCAGCATTTAGGAGGCAGAGACAGGCAGATCTCTATGAATGAGTCCAGCGTGGTCTACAGAATGAGTTCCAGGATAGCCAAGGCTACACAGAGAAACCCTGTCTCAAAAGAACAAAAGCAAAAACAAAACAACAACAAAAAGGACTTCTCTCCAGAACAAATAATTTTTCCTCCCAACATCCAAATCAAATGTCTCCTGAAACCAAAAACTAACCTCCCCAAAAGGGTCCCACACAGATAAAAAGCAATAAAAAAAATCATATTCTAAGTGGGCAATAAATTTCACCTTTTTCTCTGCTTTCTTTTGATCTTCAAGAACTTGACCATCATAGTAGCTTATGAAAATATAAACTACAAGCTGGGCAGTGGTGGCTCACGCCTTTAATCCCAGCACTCGGGATGCAGAGGCAGGCGGATCTATGTGATTTCGAGGCCAACCTGTTCTACAAGAGGTAGTTCCAGGACAAGCTCCAAAGCTACAGAGAAACCTGCCTCCCCCCCTTCGAAAAAAAAGGAAAAGAAAGAATAAAGAAAAAGAAAGGAAAATGTAAGCTGCATTCCATTGGTTCTTTAAACATTAAAGATAAGTTTAAAAGAAAATACTTGTACAGATTCACAATCAATGGCCTGACTCATTTGATGACATACGGCACACAGTGGTCAAGATGACACGCAGCACTTGGCATCAGGGGATGCTCATCTTCAAGGCTTAATGTTCTTTCAAACAGCATAAATACAACTCCAGGTATGAAAGGGCATTAAAGTCTACGACACAACACAGTTGTCTCAGTTGTTCTTCATGGAGACGAGCATTGTGAGACTGGCACAGTTCACCATGTGTGAAGTATTTCCCGCCGTATTTCAGCACTTCATTGAAATGTCGACAATCAGTCAGAAATTCTCATGTGCGGGTGTAGAGATTAGGACAGCTGTCAAATCATTAATCACATAATTGAACTCTCTCCCTTCTTCGGCATATCTACTCAGTAATGGAATACATTACTCTGAGAACCTGATAACAGTCTCCTTTAAGATGACCTCAGATGACCCCACATGTTCTTCCCATCCATTTCTTTTTTTTTTTTTTTTTTTTTTTTTTTTTTTTTGGTTTTTCGAGACAGGGTTTCTCTGTGGCTTTAGAGCCTGTCCTGGAACTAGCTCTTGTAGACCAGGCTGGTCTCGAACTCACAGAGATCCGCCTGCCTCTGCCTCCCAAGTGCTGGGATTAAAGGCGTGCGCCATCCATTTCTTACATCTGTCGATCACCAGCCCATCAGTCTCCACCACAATGACCACCTTTGGTTTCAGTTTGTTTCCCATATACATCCCCATCCCCACCTCCCAGAATCAGTACATCTTCGCCAGTACTGTCTTCTTTGCCACTGTCCGTGATGGTCTGGGTATACGCTAAGTCACCTTCTGACAAATCAACATCCCCACTAAGAGTGAGATATTTCCAAACTGCTTAAGGTGCAGAATTTCAGCATTTTGGTAAGTCGAATCTTCACCATACACCACTTCTTCCATGTCTTCCTCAACTGGACACTTATCAGCAGTCGGTCAGTATCTGTTGATGACCTCACCTTGAGCCACGGGTGGTAAATTTTTCACCTGCCAAATACAGTCCTGCTTCATGTCTTTTCTTTCTTCTATTTTGTTTAAAAAGCTGTCAGCTTCTTGTCTTGTTCGTCACTGTCCTAACTGAAGCTTCAGCAACATGTGGGTAATTCTCAAATTGACAAATCTGCCCTGTGGGGTGTGTGTGTGCGTGTGTGTGCGTGCGTGCGTGTGTGTGTGTGTGTGTGTGTGTGTGTGTGTGTGTGTGTAAACTGCTAAATAGCTGTGGTCCTGTCAGGTGTTAAGTGACCCTGCAATCTCCTGTTCTTGGAAAATCTTTTCCCGTTCTTGTTCCTGTTCCTAAAAAAGGAAAGGTCTTTTTCAGAATTGTTTCATCGTTAGCTTTGGCTTCGAGTATGAAGTTCAGAATGTGCTGTGCTGTTGCCACAATGTGGTTGTTTGAATAGGAACGGGTCCCATAGACTCATGTTTGAATGCTTGTCCCATAGGGAGTAGCACTATTAGGAGGTACCACCTTGGAGGAAGTCTGTCACTGTGGTCTCATAAGCTCAAGTTGCACTCAGTGTGGCACATAGTCTCTTCTTGCTGCCTGCTGGGCAAGATGGAAAACTCGCAGTTCCTTCTGAGCACCACGTCTACCTGCACACAGCCATGCGTCTCGACATGATGGTCATGGGCTAAACCTCTTTAAGCCAGCCCCAATTAAATGCTTTCCTTGTACGAGTTGCCTTGGTCATGGTGTCTCTTCACAGCAATAGAAAACAGAAACCAAGACTCAGTGAGAAGGCTTGTGCCATGCCCCAGAGAGGCAGCCTGGCAGTCTTGGGTGTCAACAGGTGTATCAGACTGCATCCCTTCCCTTAAAATGATCAACTATTTTAATAAGCAGGGATAATGTCATGTCCATCCTTTCCCTCCTACCTTATGGCAGTGACTGGCATACTGGAGACTCTCCGATATTGTGCATATTAACAATGAATGAAATGAAGTGACAAGGGCTTTAAGTTGACTGTAGTGACTCCATTTTAGTACCTCAGATGAATTTTGTTTTGCAGAGTATGTTGCTAGTAACTGTGCGGGGGAGCTTAAGAAAAACAACTCCTTATTTTTACTAATCACATATTTTGGCTTTTGTAACTATCTATTTAGCTTACAACTGCGGGACGGGAACCTTGGGGACTTTACAGTCAGGATATGGACCACAAGAAAGGCTCAGGGCTGCACTTCGGTACTGCATAGCCAGTTGTCGTCAGCAGTCTGGAATGCAGACTTGCAATCGGCTGAGAGACAGTATCCCCGTGGTCTTCTTTGGTGAGAGCTCCCTAGCAGTAAAACTTAAAAGAATCTTACAATAGCTGAGAATTTTTCTAGAGTTCGAATTACAGCAAAGGAAGGAAGGGTAAAACCAAGGCTTGGGAACAGTTTATTTCCTTTTCTTTTTTTGGCTTTTGTTTTTCTCCGAGACAGGGTTTCTTTGTGTAACAGCCCTGGCACCTTATCCATCATGCCTAGGCTTCTCACCCCACAACCTCCTGGGAAACAGGAGACACGTGGGAGAACGGTGAGGGGGGGTTGTGAGATGGCGCGGGGTGGAAGGGGCAGAGGTCGCAGGGACTGGCCAACCCGGACCCAGCCAATCCGAACTGCGTGGCTCAACAGCGCGGTGCCTTCTGGGAACCCTGGCTTCTGGGGAAGGCATTGCTGCAGCCGAGACTCCAATTCCCGGCGGCCACCGGGCTCGAGCCGGGTCCTCCTGTGGAGACTCAGCAGAGACTACAATTCCCAGCGATCACTGGGCTCCAGCCTGCCCCTGACAGGGAAGGTCCCTGATCGCAGTGGGCGGGGAAGTCTTGGCGCCTTGGTCGTGTCGGTGCAGACGGCGACTAACACGCGGTGCTCGGCTCCCTTCGCTTGTCCTGAGACTCCAGAGAAGATGCCAAAGGCCAAGTCCGCGGCGAGTGGCCGCCGGCGCGAGCGGCTGGAGCAGCGCCGGGAGCTGAAGCGGGCCGGAGGTGCGGCGTGGAGGAAGCTGGGGGCGGATCGCGTCTGTCGGTGCGGACTGACCCGAGGCGGGGAAGGCTCACTGTGGCCTGCGCTCCCGGCCGCTCCGAGGAGGGTGCGAGCTCAGCGCCAGCCTTCCCCGCGCCTGGTCTTCCCTGCTAGCAGGAGGGATGGATGGACTTAAAGTTGCACCCCAACCCCAGCCGTAAAAGTGGCATCATTGGTGCAGAAATGCCCCTGCTGCTTCTCTGGGACGGCCTGGGATCGATTCTTGAAAAGTTGGAAAATTAAGGCTGCTTCATGTTTTATTCCAGGACTCATGTTCAACACAGGGATTGGACAGCACATTTTGAAAAATCCTCTAATTGTCAACAGCATTATCGATAAGGTGGGTGTAGACGAGGAAACGCGTAGCGTTTGTGTGTCATCTTTTCCGGAGTACTTCCCTGGTATGACATTGTGTCGTGTGCCCTCATTCCAGCACTTGGGGAAACTGAGACAGGGTGATGTTTTGTTCAAAGCCAGCCTGTGCTATACAGAGAGACTCTAAGAAAATAAAAATGAGATAGGATGCCTGACATAAAATAGGTGCTCTCTTGTTTATGTGTTGGATGAGTGGCCCAAGATTCATTCACATGCCGTCTGTTGCTTGCTTCGTTCTGAGTTCGTTTCTGCTGCCGACCTTCAAGTCCTCCAGCTTTCTGTGAATTATCTACTTCGTAGGTGGACTTTTCTTTGTTCTTGTTCATTATTTTTAAGATGATTTCATCACTATTTGGAGGTCTTTTGCTTGCTTGTTTTTGAGACTGGATCTCATGAAACTCAGGCTGGCTTCCAATACGGTATGTAGACAGAGCCTGCCTTGAATTTCCAAGCGTCTATAATTCTGATCACTTTCTAATCACCGTATCACTTACCCTTTATTCTAGAGTTTAAAGGTGTCGATCTCACACAGTTTTTGCCTCTGAAAAATATATGGAATGGTACTACATATAAATTATTTGGAGGATTATTCTGTATCTGTTACTATGTTGTGGTTATGAATGGTTGAGTACCAGGAGGTAAAATACAGAGGGTACAAATTCTATGCTTAAAGGGTGATGTCCTGGTGCTGCAGAAAGAATTTAGTAATCCAGTCTTACAGAATATGCTAGTTGAATGTATATGCACACACAGTTTGTGAGGTTGCTATATTCTTACTACACAGTGGTTAAGAATTGAGAGATCTTGCTGACCCTAGGCAAGCTTATCATGCTCTTTCCCATTTGAACTTGTTGATAGGAGCAGACTTAGTTACAGGTTGCTGTACCTATCACCAGTGTAGAAAGCAGGAAGCCATGCATAGAACTGCTTGTTTTTACTTTTTTTTTTTTTTTCTGACTCCAGAAGTTGAATATATTCCCATAGGTTTGGAAATGAAGATTTATACCTAATGCCTTTGAAGTACTATTGTTATCAAGAAAAATGAAGCTAGAGTAAAATTTATTAACTGTGTGTTGATGAATAAAACCAGTCATTTATAAGCTATGTGTTCAGGTGGGACAGAGCATAAGGAGGAGTTGTGCTTGCTTTTAGGCAGCGTTAAGACCTACTGATGTCGTGCTAGAAGTTGGGCCTGGGACTGGAAACATGACCGTCAAGCTGTTAGAAAAGGCCAAAAAGGTAAAAGGGGGGTATCATGTGTTACTACCAAATTAGTTCAACTGGTTTACAAATATAAATGTTTTAATTAATTGTCATTGTTTCAGTAGTAATTATTGAGCTCTTCCAAATTTTAACTGAAAATAAAATGTATTTATCAAAAACACAAAATCTACCCTTGGTGTATTGATGGGGGATAGGTACGAATTAATAGGAATGGGTTACATGCTTGTTAAAGGAGTAACAATAAAATAGGAATCCTGAGCTAACCCAAAACTAAATTGCAAAGTACAGTGAACTGTCATGAAGCCTGAAACAAAACAATGAAGTTAAAAGTTATTAGGAACAAGTTCAACAACAGAAGACCTGTATAGGGTACCTACAGGGTACAAGAGAGATAAAGAATGGATCTGGGAGTCAAACAGAAGAACACAAGTGTCTGCCCTATAGACAGAGTCATGGAATTCAGTGAAACCTTTGCTGAAATGTAGTTATTATAATAAAATAATTTCAGCTCCATCCACTTTGATTCACTTGCGACATTATGCCTTCTATTCTGGATATCAGATGACGAGAGCTTCTGAGAGCAGGTCTCTTGTGCTGTCTGAAAACACTGGTTACATAAAGTGTATGCTTTTCATCATCTTCAGTTAAAAGCATGGAGACAGAGCAATCAGGATGGTGTTTGAAGTGGTACAAGACAGCAGAGTGGGTGCTGATGTTAAGATTGGAAAAAGCTTAAATCATGTAGCTCATAGAAGTTATTACTTGGGTGGTAAAAGATCTATACTCAACAGTGAAGTTTTTTTCTTATTGTTAATGTAGGTAGTTGCCTGTGAACTTGATCCAAGGCTAGTAGCTGAACTTCACAAAAGAGTTCAGGGCACGTGAGTATATGTAATAATTAAAGCACGTTTCAATCTTATGAAACAACATGCTCTTACAGTTTCTTTCCTTATTATCAGGCCTCTGGCCAGCAAACTCCAGGTCCTGGTGGGAGACGTATTGAAATCGGATTTGCCGTTCTTTGATGCTTGTGTGGCAAACTTGCCTTATCAGGTATTACTCAGACAATCAGAAGCATCCTATTTCCCCAGGACACCGTTCCTCAAAGCTGACTACTCACTCTCTTTCAGATCTCCTCTCCTTTTGTCTTCAAGTTGCTGCTTCACCGACCATTTTTCAGGTTTGTGAAAAACAACAATTAGTGCTAAATTTTAGACTGATATTTTATGTCAGGAACACAGCCAAAAATTAATACAACTGAAAAAAACACTAGAGAATATTTTTGTAGAAAATACGAATTTCTGGGACAGGAATGTAGCTCACTGGATGGAGTGGAATGCTGACTAGCATCCAGAAAACCAGTGTTCAGTCTCCAGCACCACATGAAACTCAGTGGTATATTATTTGTTTTTTAATAACGCTTGTCTGAAGATGAGAGCCAAAAACAGCCATACATGCCAGGGAGTGGTGGTACACACCTTTAATCCCAGGACTCAGGGGACAGACGCAGAGGGATTTCTGTGAGTTCAAGGCCACCCTGGATTACACGAGATTGATCTGTCTCAAAGAGAAACAGAGATCATACCACACAAAGGTGATCCCAGCACTAGGGAGGTGGAGACAGGAGGAGACAGAATCACGCCCATTTTTGGTCTCAGGTAGAGGTAAGAGCCAGTGACTATCTGCTTTGCTTTTATGATCTTCAGGTTGAACCCCAATATCTGTCTCTGGGTTTTTATTTGTGCTACAATACTCTGTTTCAGAAACATGTGCGTATGTGCGCACACACATAACACACAAAAATATTGACTTCTAGGGATGTCTTTTAGTTACCCAAAGTCTTTTTTTGTCTTTTACTTGGGGTAGTAACTGTGTGTGCATGCCGTTTCCTCTACTTTCTAATACTTTTAATAAACATTAATAAAAAATTTCCTTACATTATGTCTAGGTACTTGTAGTAACTTCTTAACTAGTTAAAATAATGTTTTAACATTGGTTAACATTGTTTAAAACCAGTGGCTTTGAAACTAAGTCACATACCTCCTCAAGTGTTTAAAAAATGAACACATAAATTGTGGGAGCCATAACCATCCTTTTAAAAAATTGTGCCTGCCTGCCTGTGTGCTTCCAGAGGTCACAGGACAGCTTACAGGACAGCTTACAGGACAGTTTACAGGACCTCAGGGATCAAAGTCAGGCCTCAGGCCTGGAAACATGTCTACCCCACTCCCACCCCCATTCCCTTTTAAATGACAAACAATAGATTACATCAGAAGACAACTACATATACTGTCATAAAAGTTTTGTTTGGGATATGTAGACATATCTGGATATACTTTGGAGGTCAAGGTAGGAGGATTGTAAGTTCAAGACCTGTTTGGGCAACTTTGTGAGACCTGGTCTCAAAATAAGAAGCAGGTGAAAGGGCTGAAGGTATATATAGCTCAGTGGTAGAGAATTTGCCTTTGTGCGTGAAGCCTTCGCTTCAATTCTAAGTATACCACGCGAAAATCTCAAATAGTTTTGAAGATGTCTTCTCTTCACTAACCTTGAAACATGTCCCCATTGCTTACTGAAGAAGTTCACATTTATTATTATTATTATTATTATTATTTTTACTGGTTTTTCGAGACAGGGTTTCTCTGTGTAACAGTCCTAGATCTCCTGGAACTCACTTTGTAGACCAGGCTGGCCTCCAACTCAGATATCGCCTGCCTCTGCTTCCTGAGTGCTAAAGGTGTGCACCACCACAACTGGCATATTTTAAATTGTTAAACCAAGGAAACAATGGACATTGTAACCTCCCAGGCCAAACCTGAGATATAATTCCAACTACACCACAAATACAATTCTCCTGTGGAGTTAACTTTACTATTTTTGTTTTTCAGAAGGCATCATAGACTAATACTTAATAATGACACTAATACATAACAACAGATAAAAATGGTTGTTCATCTAATCCATGAGGAAAAGCCATCTTCCTTGTGGTTAGGAATACAGCTGTCTGTAGCAGTAACACTTAAGGCTGAAAGTGTTCTACCTTTTGATCATACTGTCATTAACCAAAGATCCTCCCAGAGCAATTCACTGTTGCTCAGTAGTTAAAAGCGTAAGTTGCTCTTGCAGAGACAGGGGTTCCGTTCCCAGCACCCACATGGCAGCTAACATCTGGTTCCTGTTCTAAGGATCCAATGTCCACTTCTGACCTCCATGGGCACCAATTCTACACACAGTGCAAATACATACATGCAGGCAAAACACTCAGAAACATAAAATTAAAAAAAAATTAAAAAAAAATATAGCTGTAATTGAAGATGGGCAGTTTTTTTCTTGTTCCTTTCTGCTTCCTTTTCAGATGTGCTATACTTATGTTTCAAAGAGAATTTGCTCTTCGTTTGGTTGCAAAACCTGGGGATAAATTATACTGCAGACTCTCCATTAATACACAGCTTTTAGCACGTGTGGACCATCTAATGAAGGTATGTGAGGTTTTTGTTTTTGGCTTATTTATTTATTTATTTATCTATCTATTTATTATGTATACAATATTCTGTCTGTGTGTGTCTGCAGACCAGAAGAGGGCAGCAGACCTCATTACAGATGGTTGTGAACCACCATGTGGTTGCCGGGAATTGAATCTATCTATCTATCTATCTATCTATCTATCTATCTATCTATCTATCTATCTATATCATCTATCTATCTATCTATCTATCTATCTATCTATCTATCTATCTATCTATCTATCTAATCATGTATAAAATATTCTGTCGTGTGTGTCTGCAGACCAGAAGAGGGCATCAGACCTCATTACAGATGGTTGTGAGCCACCATGTGGTTGCCGGGAATTGAACTCATGACCTTTGGAAGAGCAGGCAATGCTCTTAACCACTGAGCCATCTCTCCAGCCTCCTTGGTTTTTTTTTGAGACAGTTTCTCTGTAGCTTTAGAGCTTGTCTGTGTATTAGCTCTTGTAGACCAGGCTGGCCTCGAACTCACAAGAGATCTGCCTGCCTCTGCCTCTCAAGTGTTGGAATTAAAGGTGTGCACCACCACTGCCTGGCTGGTTTGCTTTTTTTTTTTTTTTAAATCATTAAATAATCTAGTTTAATTCATTCTGGAGCACTTGGCCTTGCCCTACAGGATTTTGTTCTCTCTTTAGATATGTGCTGGATCCACAGTCCTAAGCCAACAGAACATCGTTGGTTACCAATTTAAAGTTACCCTTACCAGGTATGGTGGCACACATTTTTAATCCCATTAGGCAGAGGGGTGAAGGACCAGGCCAGCCAGACCGACATGGTGAGACCCTGTCTCAAAACAAAATGTCAATAAAGTTGCCTCTGAGAGGACTAAACATTTTCTGATTAACAGGTGGGGAAGAATAACTTCAGACCGCCCCCAAAGGTAGAGTCCAGCGTTGTAAGGATAGAACCTAAGAATCCGCCACCACCTATCAATTTTCAGGTGAGGTCAAAATACTAGGTCATTAAAGGCAAAAAATTCAGGTTGGAAAATGTCATTCTAAAGTAGCAGAACAATACTGACTCAATCTAAATATCCAAACAGAGGAGATAGGAATTACGGTGTAGCCTTAGGATGGAATCATTTGATGGAAAGTAGTTATGCATACCAAACAAAAACATGGAAAATTTTTGTAAAAAGCAAAATGATTAGAATACTAGAATACAGTTGCATTTCAAAACTTATGATTACAGGTTTCAGAAACACTGAACAAAACTTGGAAAACAATGTAAAATTAAAATAGTCGTGTTTGAATAGTACTGTGATAACACTTTCTTTTTGGTGGTTCTGGGGATAAAAACCCAAGGACTTACGCATGCTGAAGCAAGTATGTTACCACTGAACCACATCCTCAGCCTGTGGCAAACATTTTTCCAATTAAAATTACTGGTTTTGCAACCAGAAAAAAAAATGTAGATGATTTGGGATAAAATTCAACTAATTACATTAGAGAAAACTTGATGCACAAACTATGTCCTGAATCGTGTCTGCGCTTTGAATGTGATGTCTTGGTTTTTGTAGGGTCTCTAGTCTTGTGGCTCAAGACTAGGCTCAAGATCTCTAGGTACTGTATCACTTTAAACTCCTAATCATTGATAGGCCTGTGCCACTGTCTTTAGCTTGAATCTATTTTGAAAGTGATCCTATACCATGTTATGTATGGGGACAACTTTTTTCCAGTTGAATTCAGTGAGATTCACACAAATGCAGAAGTGTACATCTTTTTTCATATGTGCCAGCTAGATCAAGTAGGCCATTTTCATTCCCTCTGGCTTTATATATTAAAAATGATCACGGCTAGCAGGCATAGATAAGCAGTATTTGAAGAAAATAATTCATCTTGTATTTCAGGAATGGGATGGCCTAGTAAGGATCACTTTTGTTCGGAAAAACAAGACACTGTCTGCTGCATTCAAGTAAGTATTCTACTACTTTGTAATGGTGAAGGGCCAGTTTTCCAGAGTCATAGCATTTGGTCCTTTACCCACAAAGAGCTGCTCTAAGTAGATTCATGTCAAACAGACTTCACCTTTTAAAATAAGTACTAGGTACTGAGAGACAGAAGATAATAAAGAAAAATGGAGTTGGGAGTCAAGTCAGGTTTCTCTTTGTAAAACGGAAAGACAATAATTTAACCACACATTTCCAAGTCTTTGCTTTTGGGTTTTCTCCTTTTATTGTGGGTGGGGACTTTTTGGGGTGCATATGTGAAGGTCAGAGAACAACTCTGAGGAGTTGGTTCTTTCCCACTTTGATGTGTTCAGACATGGAACTCAGGTTATTATTAGGTTTACTAACTGGCCCACCTTCTAGTCTTTGTGCTGTTTGACTGACTTGAAAACAGAACCTGGGAATCCTAGGGTAAAGGAGGTGTGATTTAGAGAGCGTGGACATTTTTTCCTGGCCATGCCAAAGACTGGGTCTATGATTCTAAGCATGCTAACTGAGCATTCTATCACTGGCTCCCTTTTTGAGTTCCAGGCTGGCCTTGAGCTTCCAATTCCCCCTACCTCAGTCTTTCTAATAGCTAGTACTATTATAGACCATTGCTACCAAACCCAAGCAAGTTGTTTTGGTTGGGGATGTTTTGTGGAGCGTTTAAGATCTCTTTAGAATTCTGTATCTGTAGCTCAGCTTCAGAAAGTTAAAATGGTATATAACTAGAGCACTGGAATTTTGAGGCCAGCTTGGAATTTGGAATTCCACTGTGTGGAATTTGATTGACTCTTATTTAAAGAACAAGACTTAAAGATGTTTATTAGGACTCTAGGTTTTATATATATATACATACACACACACACACACACACGTATGTATGTTAGCTTTGAGTTTAAATGGTTGGTACCCTTTTTAAATTCCCAAATTTCATAAAATCATACATTCCTTTATACAAGATTTCTCTGTGTAACAGTCCTAGCTGTTCTGGAACTCACTTTGTAAACTGGCTGGCCTCCAACTCCTCAGAGATCCACCTGCCTCCCAAGTGCTGGGATTAAAGGTGTGCACCATCACCACCCTTTACATTTAAAAAAATTACATGTGGGGTGTGTGTGTGCAATGTGAGAAAACAACTTACAAGACTGGTCCACTTCTTCCTCCATGTAGGTTCTGGGGCTTGATTTCAGGTTGGGCAAGGCAGCAAGCGCCTTTACCACTGAGACATCTTATAGGTCTGGAACATATATTTAATTTTATCTAAATTTATGTATAATCTGATTTTGTGATTGTCCCTTAATTTCCAGATCAAGTGCAGTACAACAGCTGTTGGAAAGAAACTACAGAATTCATTGTTCAGTACATAATACTGTGAGTAAACGTTACCATTTCAGTGACTTTTCTTCACTCGAGACAGGGTCTATGTTGTCCTGGCTGTCCTGGAACTAGCTCTGTAGACCAGGCTGGCCTCAAACTCAGAGATCCTCTTGCCTCTGCCTCCCAAGTGCTGTGATTAAAGGCATGCACCACCTGGCTCTTTCAGTGACGTTCACTTATAAAAATGTTCTTTTTGCCAATGTCTTACAGAGCACAGCCATGCTGCTTCCTACATCTGCTTGTCTTTCTGGATTTACTCCTATCTGTTCTAAGCATGCTTTCCCTAACACTTTGTGTTTCTTTATTCTTTCTCTAAAACCCCTCCCGCCCCCCGTTCCCCTCCA